>NC_051161.1:117721531-118021531 GCF_013339745.2 Dermacentor silvarum
TACGTGGCACGACTGTTCTTCATAAAGTCTAGGGCAACGTTCATAAAGTATCTATTGACCCTTTGCGCGGCGCTCTCCCGTGGGCGCTGCCATAAACACGTCCACCAAACGCCGCGCGCGTTCGACTGTGTGCGAATCAGCGGACAAACGCCACGCGCAGCGTCGACGAGCGTTGTTTGCGCGCAGTGTTCTGTGGTGAGCCTTGCACACAATCCGCTGTCAAACACACTTGCTACGTGACGTAACGGCGTATTAAGTCCCTCGCTTATTCTGTTGACAACGGTGTGGTGTCACTCATGGGCACATTGATTCAAGCGTTGGCGCGAGCGTGCCGTGCGGGAGTAAGTGGATTTTGTCGGCAAGTGGCAGAGGCCAGGCAGGCTGCGCCGTGCATGCAGTCCGCCGCGTGCAGCGGACGATCGCGACACAGTGCATTAACGCAGATGCATTTTCGCAGCTGATCGCTAGCAGGGCAGAAGCAGTAATGGTTTCGTATTCGTGCGCATTCGCTGAGGCAACGTATAAAGTACTGCTCCGCGAAAAGGGTCAATAAACGTTGGTCTGGGGTGCCTCGATGCCCTCCTCGCCCACCACTCCCCTTGCACTGGGAAGTCGCGTTTGCTCTCCACCGTACGTTCGCTCCCCGTGAAAGCGTGCGTCCCTCGCCCTCGTGCGCTTTCGCTCGCACATACAGCATAGGGCCAATGAGAGTTTTTTTTTTTCCTATTGCCGGACGCGACGATCGAAAGGTGAGCCCTTAAAGGGACCCTGAAACGATTTTGACGATTTTGTACAAACGTTGAGTCGTTAAAGTAGGTCCTTTTGATCATTAATTCACGCATCTAAGCACTCCACTTAAAGCGTGTAATTTATTATATGCTTTTGAAAAGGTACATAGCTGCCGATCGCAGCACGCCAATCGGCTGAGTTTTGTGCCCAAGTGACGCGATTTGCCCATAGCACGTCACTGGGCCAGCTATCCGATTGGCTGCCCAGGGCGCGTCATCGATAATTTTTCCAACATTATGGTGAACAAATGTTGTTCGTAATAGTTTTGATGTTAGTTAATTTGTTTCTATAAAAAGAAAGTAACAGAAAGATAATGTACAAAGACATGTATCAATACACTAAAAGCACTTCCGGCCCACAGCAAGCGTCGTCTGCTTGTGTTAAAACGAGCTCCGTGTTGACGAGAGCTGCGCGGTCAGTGTTGGTCTTGTTCTTTCTTTTCGCGAGCAGCATGGTTCGCCCTTGTTGCGTTGTGGACTACCAACGTAGTGATCGACGACATGTCAAGCTGCAACACCGTGCCTCGCTGCAAGGCAGCAGATGAGCGGAGTGGCTGCAGCGCATCGGACTTTCGGTATCCAAACCAATCCAAACGGCGCCATTATCTACGCCTTTGCGGCCGTCGCTTCACGTCGAAGGTTTGCCACAATAGATTTTAGCGTGTCCGGTATTCACGTAAAGGCAAGCGCAAGTGTACTGCCCGCTTTACCACGTTACAGTGGCCACTCTAACCACGTTTTACGTGATGAACGGAGGCGCAAAAGTGAACTGCCTGCACGGTGCAGCCACCTGGCGGCACAAAGCTCAGCCAAACACACAGCTAATATAGCAGTAACCAAGTTTTTTCTACTTCGCTGCTGGCTCAAATTTTTGGCAGGAGCGTAATCTTGAACACGTTGTCATGTTTAAAATCACTGGTTACAGGAATATTAGCTCTGTATTTGGCACGACCTACTGTACTACTCACCTGACCAGCGAGCAGAACGCCAGCGCGCCTGTTCTAGTTCATATTTCCGCCACTACGAGCCTTATGGCGCTACTAGTTACCCTATCTCAGGTAGCCTACAAGTAACGCCCCACCCTATCTTAGGGAGCCTACATCCAAGCGCTGTTTTAAAACAGCGCTTCCATGTAGGCTCCCTAACCTATCTCGCCGCACGTTTGCTGTCGTCTGCTCGCGCCAACCGGCGATGTTTGCGTGGGTATGCACTTTGTACGACAAAGAAAAGGAGCAAATGTACGTTGAATGAGCAAAATCAACAATAATGCCGCACTGCTAGGTGACTTTGTGTAAATCAGCAGGGTAAGAAGCATAACAGTTCCGCTTTACGCAATGAAAAAAAAAATGCCGCATCAATTGCTAGGTGACTTTGTATAAACTTATGCAGCAGCACCGGCAAACGCAGAACTGTTGTCGACGCCGTCGGCGTTTCGCCCGCGTTTGCTCAAATGCGTGCGGTGTTGGTGACTGTTGCCGGAGCCTGTGATATAAATAGGCACTTGGTACCGCAGGGTCCGCCACGGCCTCTCGCGCATCGGAAGAAGGCGCGTTTGCTCTACATATATGGTGATTGTAAAGGAGGAAAGAGATACCTACTTCTGCAGCCCTTAAGGGAGCACGGCGCAGAACGCGCGTTTGTTCTCCGCGGTGCGTTCATGAAATCGCGCCCTTTCACTTACATTGAGTTCCGCTTTACGCACCCTTTTGAGTGTCCATATAATTGCTATCGCAATAAAATAGATCAAGGCGTGCAGTTTCTAGAAAAGGTGATTTGGCGTGCCCAGATACATGTGTTATACGTAGGTGTTCTGTGATTGGCGTGCCTAAAATGCAGCTATATGCTTTACGAAATAATTGCGATGTTATACGTAGGTGTTCTGTGATTAAAGAGATGTGCCCGTACATTTATTGTCACTTAATGGCATTTCCCGAATACCTTCGGCACCGTACTATCATCAGAGGCTTGCATTGCCGACGGCGTCGCAGTTCTGCGCGTTGCCGGTGCTGCTGCATGTCCGAGTTTATACAGCTGATAAAGCATGGTACAGCTCTCTACAAATTTGCTATCGCAATGATGCTTCGCCTTTCGAAATGCGACAATTTTTGCAATAAAGGCCAGAATATGACATAAAGACGGAATGTAAGATGTACTGCTTTCAATGAATAAATGAACAACTTCATTTGCCAGGATTCAAACCCTGTAGGATCTGCGGCGGTGGGAGGCGGCAGAGACATCTACTCGTGGTAGAGCCCCGTCATCTCCACGGCCCAGCGCTGGACGTCGTCCTACAGTCCAGGCTCGGAGCTGCCTAGGGCAGCCCCCCCACAGCTCCACACTCTGAAGGCGGGGGAGGGGGTTGGTCGGGGCATTCTAGAAGTATGTGGTACGTTATAGTTAGCATAATGGGCTGCACAAATATAGTGAAACGAAGTGCAAGCACATACGTTATAGAGTCGAATTTTATGCACTAAATAAACGGTCCTCGGGCGTATACATTACGCGCGTCGCAAAGCTTATCACAGAACGGCAAGTTATGAATGGTACAAACAGATGCACCACAATCTTCAATGAGAGTTTAGAAGATTGCGAAGTTGATAGTGCCAGACTTGCACACTGGGCCTTGGAATTTTATGGCATATTGCAGACTTTCCTGAACAGTACAATTCTCCTTGACACTCTCCGGGACCCAAAATATTTGTTAAAGAGTTCCGAACAAATCTAGCAACATGGAAACATTCAGTGCCAGCTAAGAAAGAAAAAAAAAAGAAAAAAATTCAACTGCCCTCCAAGCGACCGCTGGAAATAGTATTTACACAGGAGGGCTCTACTGAAGACCGAATATGGTTCGTTAAGCTCGTGCACGACAAATAAGCCCATTTCTCACTTGCACGGTCAACGAAAGAAAGAAAGAAACGTACGCAACATCAGTTATTTGCTGAAGAACCGAATAGTATACACCAGTCTTGGTGCAGTTGCTTCTTTTGTAAATAAACGCTTTGGAATGTTGGCTGAAGTGCAGACAAACATTCTCACTATCACAAACATTACAATAAATCAAAATATGCCTAAATTTGAGCATGTTGCGTGAGCGAAGCACTTGTACAGCGCGCCCGCGTGTGCTGTAACCATTGCCCGTCGATGCTCGGGTGGGTAACTCGAGCGCCCCCTTAGCGGCGAACTCTGGAACGAGAACCGGCGCAGTGCAGCTCCATAGAGAGCCGCCAGCTGAGCAGATCAGTATTTGCGTAGGTCGTGGTATTTGGCTGGTTAAGCTCTGCGCCACCAGATGGCTGCACCGCGTATGCCGATCAGGCTGCTCACGTACGTACGTCTACGGCGTCTACGAAGCTCCCTCATCACAACGGTATGGAGGGGCTTTAGTTTGCGCCTCTGGCTATCCGTCAAAATACCCAGCTCGCCTGTGGTTACCGGATACTGGACACGCTCGGCGCTGCTACAGAACGCTCGCAAACATGCTGCTTGATCGCTCTCGCTGGGCATCAACGGCCGGGCGACTAGCGGAGAGGTTGGAGAGCGTTCGCGCGCTGGCTCCAAGACAACCGGAAATATGTGAGAACACGTCACAACATGACGTAGAGCCAGCGAAGGCGGAGCTTAGCCCCGATCACTCGGCGAACGAATTGAGGAGGAAATACATGGCTAGGGAGGAGGGTAACTTATAATCATCCGTAGTTCTCTTAATATGAGACGCTTCACTTAATTGTGACGCGAATGTTTTACTGTAGCTGTACCCTACGCGCCTACAAAATTTGTCCGAACCGTTTCAGGGACCCTTTAACAGCTTCTCTCTAAAGTTATGTCGCCTGAGTGTAGGGGCGGCAGTGCACTGGAGCCCGATAAGGCCCACGGTAAAGAAAAAAAATGGAGGACCGCTGAAGCTTCGTTTTTAAGAGTGGAACGCGATAGCATTCAAAGATCCCTGACTGCTTCTCACGCTTCCAGACAACTGCAGCTTAAGCAACCGTAATGGTTACCGGGTAACACTGGCGGCGAACGCTATGCACGAAGGCGAGCTTTCTGGTCGAAACGCGGCCTCTTGCATGGGGCGATCCCGCAAATATTGCACAGCCGCACCAAAAAAATTGCATAATTTTCAAGTTCCCGTTTTGTATAGTACTTTTAATATTTCAGTCTGAGAAGATTTAACATAAAAGGCATGCGCTGTTGGTGTGTTGTTTCATGACATTTGTTTGTGGATTGTCATTTTCAAAATTCCGATGAACAGCTTTGCCAAGAATGCAAGACAAGGTATGAGCAACATTAATGATAGAATATATACATGTACCTAAATATATTCGGAGGGCCTGCGTGGTTGGGGATGATTTTCTCCGCCACCTCATTGCAGGCCGGTTGCCGACACCGGATTTTCTGCGACACGAAAATTGTTTTCTGCAGAACGAAAGGTCGACGGCAAGCTCAAGAACGGAACGTGGCTCCAAATATTCCAGCCTCAAAGCTGTGGGCGCAGGCGTTATAGATCAAGCCAGATATACATGCTAGGAATGAAACTGCAGCAACAGCCTAATAAATTATTCGCGTGCCTGTCACAGAGTGACGCAACACCATCTGTTTTTCTGCGGGGACACATAGTGTACGTGTATGCTTGCTCTTTACGCCGTCAGCGCAAAGGCTCGTATTGTCTGTATCTGCGTGCGCTGTATGCGTTAATTTAGAGCCAGTCTGATGAAACTGATGCTGATATATACTAGAAACGGTGACTAAAGACGTGTCCGTATCATCGCAGAGCTCTGGAGGACCACGTGGCGAGAAAACAAGATTTTCTACTTCCCAATAGAAAAACAAAACTGGCCGGATTGATTAGAAGGCTCTTTGTAGGCTTTCATTCCACGCAGCGCGGATGCTTTTGTTGGAAATCGAAATGGAAGCAAAGCGGGGTCGGCTGTGCAATGCTTGATAAGCTGAGATTGCAATTTCTTGGCTTGTTTATATAGCAAAGGGCAAGCGCTTCGCCGAGCCATGGCGTGAATCCTTGCTGAATTTCTATGCGTGCGTGCTTGTGTGAGTTATCTGTTCGAAATTTTCCTGTCTTTGCTGACAATCGTTGCTGTTGCTGCTACAGCTATCTTGCCGAACAGTTCACGGAAAGGACAGCACTCCTATACAAAGAACCGGCTAATGTATAGCCCGATTTGTACTATACCTAAAGAAATGTCAATGGCCAGCTCTGTTCTCTACAAGTTTACGCAGTGAAACGGCAAAAGAAACCGAATAACACCCGTGCAAGAAATACACGCCTTCAAGCGTATGATTCCTTTACAAACTTCACGTATCATCACATGTACATAATTATAAATAATTTCCGCGTGTTACCACTTCAAAACTACGATCCGAATATGAGGCAAATCGTTATGCGGGAAAAGGCGTCCGTGGCCAAATGATTACAATATGGGGCTTTCGTGCTAGAAATAACATTCACAGGGGTTGCAATGTTGGTTTTTTGGTAACGCATCTTGAAGGGTTTACGGTAGTGCGATTAGAAGACAGGGCAAAAGAAGACACACAGGGTCACACACGGCGCCGTGTTTATCGTGTGTGTCCCCATGTGTCTTCTTTTCTCCTGTCTTGTAATCGCACTACCGTAAACCCTTCAAAATCTGTGCTAGAGATCTTCTGTTCTAATCTTGCACATGAACTATTTTGCTGATTTTTTAAGAAACCATAATTTCGCCGTAAGTGCCAAACAATTAATGGGATAGCAACATCTTAGAATATTTCATGAAATAAGGCCCGTAGCTTTCGTGACAGTACGAATTGCAGTAAACATAAGCTCGCTAAGTGAACAGGAGTGGAGTGATGTGCGCAGACACACATGGACAAAACAAATCAGGCAAGTTTGCACTCGGTAGCGCAGAGCTTAGGCACAGCGAAGCTTACTGGCTGCTACTGCTAGATTTTTTTTATTTTTTATTTAAAAATACCTTACAGGCCTCCGTTGAGGCATTGAGTAAGGGGGGCAGTACACAGAAAACACACAGAAAATACATAGAATATATGACATACATAAAACAGTAGCAATTGACATAACACAACCGGATCCTCAACCGCAGTACTAACGCGACATAGTGATATAGCGGTAAACACGGCGACATAAATGAAACCATCACTATACAATAAGGTGCAAGAACGTAGTGTAAATACAAGAATGCGTGATGCGACAATCATGAAATTTCACATTTTATTAGACCTATAGTCTGTCAAGGCGTCTTTGGACAGGCATGCGATGGTATCCGGGAGAGAATTACAAAACCTGACGGCACGAGGAAGGGCAGAGTATTGGAATGCTTGAGTAGAACCGTAAATGCGGGCACAGCTGAAATTATTATGAAGCCTGTGTGACGTGGAGTAGGGTCGTTTCAAGCATGTCGGTGCTCGAGTGGAATGAATGAATTCGTGAAACAGTGTTAACAGGGCAATGTCTCGGCAAGTGTTCAGAGATTATAATGAAAGTTTGTTTTATTTGAGTTATACTGGACTGGTAGCTGTAATCGTTTAAGATGAAACGGCTTGCCCTATTTTGAATCCGTGCTAGCGGTTCAATTAAGTAATTTTTGTTGAGGGGGCCAAATGGGAGACGTGTACTCCAGCTGGGACCGAACGAGAGTTACATAAGCTAGCTTGCGAACATTTTAAGGGACGTTCCTTAGTTGCGTCCCAGGTATCCAAACGATCGGGAAGCGTTAGCTGAAATAGACGTTATGTGTTCTGACCTAGAAATATTCGATGTGGATAGCATTCCTAGGTACTTATATTGAGTAGTCATTGCAACAGGGTAATTATTAATATGATATGGATACGATACGGATGTCCGCTTCCGAGTAAACGACATTACTTTGTACTTTGAGGTATTTAAAGTCATTATTCATTTGTTGCAGGACCTAATAATTTGTTCAAGGCCTTGCTGAAGAACGAGATGATCGTCTGAACTTTTAATTGGGCGATAAATTATGCAGTCGTCGGCGAATATTCTTATAGTGGATGACACATTGTGTGGTAGGTCATTAATAAAGATGAGGAAAAATAAAGCACCGAGGACGCTACCCTGTGGGACACCAGAAGAAACGTCTGCTATGGAGAAAGAGCTGTTATTTGCAATAGTAAACTGCTGACGATTTGACAGAAAGTTACAGAGCCATGACAAGGTAAGACAGTCCAATTTGAGTGCGGAGAGTTTTGATGTTAGGGGACAATGTGCGACACGGTCAAAAGCCTTCGAAAAAATCAAGAAAAAAGCAATCAATTTGTACGTTATAATTCAAGTTAGTGTGTAGATCTGTTGTAAATTCAAGTAATTGGGTCTCGCATGAGAAGCCCTTCCTAAAACCATGCTGATTATGAAAAAAGAATTTGTCAGTCTAAAGGTGTCTGCAAATCTGTGAAGCGATAATATGTTCGAGCAATTTGCAGGAAATGCGTGTCAAGGAGATGGGACGATAATTTTCTCAAGATTTTCTGTTGCCATTTTTAATTACAGGTATAACTTTTGCCATCTTCCCGTCTGTGGGAACGTGGCCAGTCGCAAGTGACTGACTGAATATGTGAAGGAGAATTTTGCTTGATACGGATACGGTATTCTTTAAAATCTTTGAGTTTATACCATCTACGCCGCATAAAGAAGACATCTTAAGGTTATTTATGAGAGAAGAAAGGCCCTCCAAAGTGACTTCAATAGGTTCCATGTATTGGTAGCTGAACTCTGAAACACATGGTATGTTTGCAGTGTCCTCCTGTGTAAACACAGAGCTGAAAAATGAATTGAAAGCCGATGAAAATTCGCTGTCTGGAACAAGCATACTACTGCTGTTTTGTAAGGACACCTGATCGGATTCGTTGTTCGGCTTTATTGTTTTCCAAAACTTAGCTGAATTGTTTTTGAGTAGCTCTGGAAGATCATTAGAAAAATATTTCTTCTTATCTTCACCTAAAGCTGAGCAGTGCGGTTTGAGATGAGCTTTGTAATTCTGCCACGCAGCTGATGTGCGAGTTCTCTTAGCAATACTATACAAAGCATTTTTTCTTATTCCTCATGCACTGAAGCTTTTTAGTAAACCAAGGCTTTAACTTATTATTCATTATATTTACGAGTGGAGCATACTTGTCTACTAACGCGCGCAGTGTATTTTTAAACAGTATCCAGTTTTCTTCAACGGATCTACTGTAAAATGATGGCCACACCGTGTTTACGAAAAAAGTTTCATGTTCCGAGATTATTGTGCTATAATTACCTTTATTGTAATCACGAATTTACTTACTGGTAACACCGGTAACCTGTGGCGTTATGTTTATTGTTATTTGGAGTAAATGGTCATCGCTGAAGCCATCCAAGTGTTCTATGTCACCCATAGTTTTAGGTGCAGTACTAAAAAGAAGGTCGAGAACATTGGAACCACGTGTAGGTTTTGTAACAGCTTGAACGAAATTGAAATCTAAAGACAAATTGATGAATTCAGACTTATTGATGGATTCAGATTTATGGCCTCTGCATGCACGCGTGATAGAAGCCCGCAAATGCGCGCAAAGTGCCGCGAACGGCTAGGCGCGCGGCAATTCTGCATGTATTCGCGGGCTTATTTCACACTCGGAAAAACGCATTTATGTAGCACGTATTGAGCAACAGAGAGTTGTATCGGTAGTTTTCATGGTGCTCTACAATCTTCTCATTGACACTTTGATAATTAGGACAGTACTTCTCGAGTTAGATAATTGATTACAATTACCTAATTAAAGCTCAGTAACGAAAAAATTACTGGCGGCTACTCCACTGTACTGGAAATAATACACACTAGGTTTTCTTCGCGTAACGCCGTTCCTCTTTTTTAAAATCGTGCTGCATGATAGCTGGGACAGGGTTTAAAGAAATAGGAACGGCGTTACGCGAAGCAAACCTAGTAGTGCGTATTGTTTCGAGTACAGTGGAGTAGCCACCAGTAAATTTTTCGTTACTGAGATTTAATTAGCGAATTGTAATCAATTATCTAACTCGAGAAGTACTGTCCGAGAAGTATCAAAGTGTCAATGAGAAAATTGTACAGCAACATGAAAAACTAACGATACAGCTTTCTGTTGCTCAATACGTGCTACATAAATGTGTTTTTCCGAGTATGAAAGGATCGGGTCGTATCAATTTCTTCCCCGCTTTTTTTTAGCAATACTATAAACATGTCTTGCGTATCTCGACTGCTGACCGATTGATGATTCCGTCCACCAGAAATCCAAGCGCAAATGGTAGGTGTACGTTAATTACGGGTATCACTGGGGGAGCAATTACTGGGGAATTACGGGTATCGTTGGGGAAGGTCACTGGGAAACCCACGCAGCAATATGCAGCGTGGTCGGGGAATTACTGGGGAATTACGGGTATCGTCGGGGAATTACGGGTATCGTTGGGGAAGGTCACTGGGAAACGCACGCAGCAATATGCAGCGTGGTCGGGGAATTACTGGGGAATTACGGGTATCGTCGGGGAATTACGGGTATCGTTGGGGAAGGTCACTGGAAACCCCGCAGCAATATGCAGCGTGGTCGGGGAATTACTGGGGAATTACGGGTATCGTCGGGGAATTACGGGTATCGTTGGGGAAGGTCACTGGGAAACCCACGCAGCAATATGCAGCGTGGTCGGGGAATTACTGGGGAATTACAGGTATCGTCGGGGAATTACGGGTACGTTGGGGAAGGTCACTGGGAAACCCACGCAGCAATATGCAGCGTGGTCGGGGAATTACTGGGGAATTACGGGTATCGTCGGGGAATTACGAGTATCGTTGGGGAAGGTCACTGGGAAACCCACGCAGCAATATGCAGCGTGGTCGGGGAATTACTGGGGAATTACGGGTATCGTCGGGGAATTACGGGTATCGTTGGGGAAGGTCACTGGGAAACCCACGCAGCAATATGCAGCGTGGTCGGGGAATTACTGGGGAATTACGGGTATCGTTGGGGAAGGTCACTGGGAAACCCACGCAGCAATATGCAGCGTAGTCGGGGAATTACTGGGGAATTACGGGTATCGTCGGGGAATTACGAGTATCGTTGGGGAAGGTCACTGGGAAACCCACGCAGAAATGTGCAGCAATTTACATCGACATAGCTGATCTTTTTTTTTTTTTGGCTAAGGCTCAGTACTTTCAGACCTTTTCTTACTCGGCCGGTTGCCTAAAAGCTTTCTGGGGACCCTAAAAAAAGACTCCCACAGTTTTTACTCCTATGTTTTCTTGTTTCTTTGTCAACTTATTTTGCTTTAATGAAACGCGACTCTTCGACAATATATTTCGGCACGTCCATCAGCGCGTTTTATTACGGGTGAATGGCGAAAATGGTACAATAAAGCTGATGTACGTATGCGTATTTTTTTCTCCCATTTGGCCTGAAACGACTTCCTTTTAATATTTAAAGCACGATGGGTCTATTCGCGCGTCTTTTATCGATAGAGGAGCAAAGCAGGGAGCGAGCTCTTGGAAACGCTAACTCGATGCGGTCTGTCACAGTGTTAGGGCTTACTGTTGTTTCGATACCTACAATATGCTTCGGTGATGATGGAAGAAGAGGTGACCTTGTGGATGTTTTCGTGCATATATTCTCGATGTATGCGGTGACTAATAATGCGTAAGCATCATTTGGGGAGTATCACAGCAAAATCTGTCCGTCACGCGAAAAGTGCAATGCCTGGTATATGCACAAAAATGCGTAATTTGCGAATTTAAGACATTTATTTGCTATAATAGTTCAAATAGCGATAAGGAACAATTGATTCAATACAAAATAAAATTGATCAGAGAGAATACTCTTATGGTGAAGAGAGAGAAACGTTTAATGATATTGATGCATCCATATTGCGCGTTTCTTGTGGACGATGTGCGCGGGCGCCCCGACTAAGAAGACGATCTGCTTCGTGCTGTCGAGCTGTCGGCTGAACTGGTCAGCGCCTGCAGTTGCCTCTTGTAAATATCATCATCATCATCATCATCATCATCAGCCTATATTTATGTCCACTGCAGGACGAAGGCCTCTCCCTGCGATCTCCAATTACCCCTGTCTTGTAAATATACTTTTTAAATAGTCTCCAGTGCGTAATCCTTCGTTCGCGTGACATTTTTGTTGGAGAATGCCGTTCCCCGTCCTCGCCACGGAGCTCAGCAGCGGCCGCACCATCCTGCTTTCAACCATGGCTCCCGCTGACGACACCTCGTCTGCTTCTACTCCTGCGACCCCGACAACAACGTACGTCTCGGATACCAATACCCGCGATCCTGGCATATTCTCCCGACAAAATAATGTTGACGTTGGAGACTGGTTCAGCCTGTATGAGCGTTTTAGCTGAAACAACCACAGGGACCCAACTATTATACCAGCGAATGTACTATTCTACTTAGGCGGAACACCTCGTACCTGGTTCAGGACACAGGAGGGCGAGACATTTGGCTGAGATGCTTTCGAGAAGCTCAGCGATATCTTTGGAAATCCGACCGGTGGGCAGCTGGCTGCAAGAAAACAGCTTGCTACCCGGGTTCAGTCTTCTACTGAATGGTATGCCTCGTACATGCAAGACGTGTTCGCTCTTTGCCGGAAAGTCGACGAGAAAATGGCCGATGTTGATAAAGTAGGCCACGTACTGAATGGGACGATGCGTTCAACTTGTTGATCTTGCATACACGGGTGGCGGCTCGTAGTTTCCTTGGCTGGCAGAGGTTAGAGCACTGCACGGGCCGATTTTTTCAGCCCGGGCCCGGCCCGAGCCCTTTTCTACATTGGACTGCCCGCCCGAGCCCGACCAAAATATTTATGGCGAGACCCGGGCCCGGCCCGGGCCCGGAAATAATCTACGTTACCCGCCCAGCCCGGCCCGCCACCCCTTTACCTTAGGCCCGAGCCCGACTCGGCCCAGCTCGAAACTGGCCCGAACCCGGCCCGAGACCGAAAAAAGACCACCGAGCGGCATTAAAAAATAAAATAAAGAAGAGAATGAAGTAATTTATTCTTAAGGCATAAATACATGTCATATGCAATTATGAACACCATTTGAGCGGTCTGAACGCAAATACCAGCGCGCAAAGTAGCACGAATGACCCTGCCGAGCAGTATCGCCAGCAGTTTCCAAGGGCGCGACCTTGATGCGTCCCAATCCACTTCTATCGCAGCGCCTCACTGCAAAGCATGCGCGGCCCCAGCCGCTCGTCACACTCAACCGTATTCTATTTTTATAGTACAGTCTAGCCGAAGCACAGCCACGACCGGTCGTGAGCGCAGCGCATGGATGGACTAAATGGAGAAAGAAAGCTTCTCGTTCCTCCATGGTGCAGAGTAATGCGCTGCTGCTAGGAGACCGGTTGAGAACATGCGTGCAATCATGGATAGACGCAGTGCCATATTAACGCGATAGCGTTTAGGACCCCGTGTCGCAGAAAATCCGGCGTTGGCATCGGCTTTGGCGCCCGCGGCCGAGGAAAGCATCCCCAACCACGTTTAGGCATGCCACACCATTCTATCATTATTGTTGCTCATACCTTGTCTCGCATGCTTGGCTCGGCTATTCCTCGGAATTTTGAGAATGACAATCCACAAACAAATGTCATGAAACAAAATAGCCACAGCGCATGCCTTCTATGTTAAGTCTTCTCAGACTGAAATTCACTTAAATCTTGTTATAGCGAAACGGTTTTTAACGAAATAATGGATATAACGAAAGAATCTTAATTCCCCTTGAATGTCCCCATAGAAACTTATGTATCTAAAATTTAGTTTTAACTAAAACGTTTCATACTGATCAAGGGATATAACGAAAAATGTTCATTCCAAAATGACAATTAACCGCCCACTTTGCACACGAAATACTGATTTGTTAAAATGCGTGGTGCTTTGCGGGCCTCTTAATGTACCACTTTAAATCTCCCGCGGCTGCGCTGCACCGGCAACGCTCCAAGCCAAGCCAAGCTGACCAAGCTAGCCAAGCCAAGCTGGCCCAGCCTAACTTCTGTTAGCGTGCTGTGCTTCTGTTAGCGTGCGTTTGCTTTGTTTCAGAAGCGGGCGTAGGTCGGTCAGCCCGTTTGCTTTTCAGGTCGTGTTGCCGGTTACACGGCAGGAACATGACTGACTGTAGCAGCTGCTCGCTACGAAAACGGAAAGTTATCGGTCTGGATCAAAAGGCAGCCATTATTAGAGCTGTTGCATCAGGGACGAAGAAAACGCAAGTGGCCTAGAACTTTGGCATCGCGCCGAGTCCACTTTCTACAATTCTTAGCAGCAAGGAAGTCATCACTGGCGCTGTTGCGCGCGGCGTAAAAGGTACGCGGAAGAAGCTTCGGTCTCCTGCCTTTGAAGCAGTGGAAGAGGCGCTGTTCAAGTGGTTTTTGGAAGCACGGGTTGCTAATTTGCCCGTGAGTGGGGCACTATAGAGAAAAAACATGGTAGATCCTCTCTATAGCATCGGCTATAGAACACGAAAGTGAAACGTGTCTTCACAGAAGTAAGTGTAATGTTTATTGCACATTGATATATAATGTCTATTGGTGTTTTGTGGCTAAAGCGCCCTTAGGCGTTGATGCACCCACGCTGACGCCTGGTGGCACGTCTCCTCCATCACGACTACCAACGTCGATGACCATGAGCAACCGTCGTGCATATGGAAGCTGCACTACGCTGCACACGCTAGCACAACGCGAAAGACGAAGCACGTAACTGACACACTAATACAACGCGCAAGACAAAGCACGTAACTGAATCGTCACCGAGTCAAATCAGCGCGTACAGCGCGTCGTAATTGCAGCCTCCGCGATCAACTCAGAAACATTTTCAGAGCTAATTGCGGAGGCCACGCTCCGCTGTGCTGAGTACGGTGAACGCCACCTCGGTGGCGTTGGTAGTGCTTCTTGATGCCAGCGTCCCTTCGAATGCTGGCATCGAGGCGTCGTAGTGCTGAGACCACCGAAGCGTTCACGTAGTCGTGCGCGGTGTGTCATAATGCATACTTCTCTTTCTTCTGCTCGTAGGCGGCGGCACCGCCCCGAGCAAGAGCGCGGGTACACGGAGGAGTGTTAGATATATAAGGCGCGTCTGTGTAGCTCTCTGCAATGCGTTTGTGGCGCAATGGGTTAAACGCTCGGCGATCTATCGTCGCGGACCGAGAGGTCGTGGGTTCGATTTCCAAATTTTGCATGTTTGTGGAACTTTTTCTTCTGGTTTCTTTCTTTGTATTATGTTCTATGACGTATTTCCGTGACGGAAATACGTCAGTGAAGTCTTGGTGGACCCCGGCATAAAACACTTTCGTGTTAAAACCAGAGACTTCTCAGTAGCAGCTGCTATCGAGATAGCAGCTGCTGCTGAGGCCATCCTTCACTTGCGGACGATGCAGCAGCGAAGCATCACAGACTTTTTCGCGCCGTCTACTTGAAAGGCTACGCGGTTAGCGCCGAGCGCAATAAAATCAACTCTTGTGTTTTTGTGTTTGATCCCAGTTTTTCGTTGTTTTTCGATTAGCACGTTACTGTAGATACAGCAACAAGGCTGCGACGGGAGCTAATACCTCCGTGATGACTTACCTGTAATAAGCCGTATAATAATTAGTCAGTGGCTATAACGAACTAATGGTTATAACGAAAAAAATTCGGCGCACGTTCGACTTCGTTATAACCACATTTAAGTCTATTAAAAGTGCGAAACAAATACGGAAACCTGAAAATGATGCGATTTCTTTGGCACTGTTGAGCACTATCTCCGGGATCGGCCCACACAAGAGGCCGCGTTTCCACCAGAAAGCTTGCATACGTGCATAGCGTTCGCCGCCAGTGTTTGCCAGTAACCATTACGGTTGCATAAGCTGCTGTCGTCGGGAGCCATGAGTAGCAGTCAGGGATCTTTGAATGCTATCGCGTTCCACTCTTAAAAGCGAAGCTTAAGCGTCCCCCCAATTTTTTTCAGCCGCGTGACGAATTATCCTACCAGTCATCGTTTTACCAATTCGCCTTTGAATAATCAGCAAATCGCGAACGCGCTTACACCGCGCTGAAAGCATTAATTACATTGATTTAGGTAAGGAATACAATTGCATTCTTTGGGTTGAGGTGACTTCAGTCTTTCTGGACTTTTACATTCTGTTCAAACAGCGTAAAATACGACGGAAGAAGAAAAGGGAAGTACACAGGAGTAGCACTGCTAGCTTCCAGCTGCGCCGGGGCAACAGGTTTTTCAGAGTCGAGACGAGTGAGGATAACTCGCTGCATGTTACATGCACACCACCAGAAAGTCCGAGCCCGGCCCGGGCCCGCGTCAAAATACCCGAGCCCGGCCCGGGCCTGCGTCAACAAGCACATGCCATGCCCGAGCCTGGCCCGAGCCCGTGAAAAAACTGCCATTCCCGGCCCGACCCGGCCCAGGGGCCGGGCCGGCCCCGGGCTTTCGGGTAAGCCCGAGCCCGCGCAGTGCTCTAGTGGAGGTATACAGCGTCGCTGTTAAACAGCACCGCGGGAGCAACGCTGGCGAAACTCCGGGGGCAGCCATTTCTCTCACGCAAGTCGGCCGGCAATGGTGGCTCCTGATTGGTGCACACGCAGCGGCGCATGCTCGCCGCTTCCGGCAGCGAAGTTCGCGCGAGGAAAATATATGTGAAGACAGATCGGCGGGAGGGCTTCAACTTTAATGCCGCCGGGCGTCTGGTTTTACCACCGGGCGAAGTTCGTCGCTTTGACACCGGATATTTTATAGATGTTTTTGTACATGTATGTGCAACATAGACGCAGGGATTTGATTTTGGCAAGAACCCTCCGTGCATACGTAAACACTGTCCTGGCAACTAGAGCACATCTGTGACAGTATAATTCCCTGCTATATTAACAGAATGTCGCGGTTAGTAATAAGATGGTAATAAAATTTACAATTTTATTACTTGCGACCAGCCATCAAGAATGCAAAATTTCTGCACATCAGTACCAGTTATGAAAACACCGCGAGAGAGACAGACACTGAAGTGAAGAGCTCCGAACAAACATTGAACAGCTCAGGTTCATTGCACGCATGAAAATATAAGTACACGAGGGTTTTCGAAATTCCCCGTTGGTCCGGGTGGCCATGAATCCAACCCAAAGTCTCATTGCACCATAACCACTCAGCTTTGCGCAAAGATGTTTGACGTAATGCTAACCGTTAATTAGGTGCGAGCAAAAAATTGTTTAGAGTAATTTTTTTTAATTTCCAACCGTGCATGTATATGTGAAGATTGAGAGGCATTGTGCTTGCGCAGAAACTATAGATTTAAAAGAACAAGAACTTTGGCTGTAATTAATATTTGTTATATCTAAAACACAGCGTGCACAGAACACTGACGGTGACCCGCAGTTCTTTCTATTGTTTGAATCTGTGTTTGCAGCGTGTTCCTTCCTTACGATCAAAAGTATTCTGACGGCAGATCATAAAGAAGTGTTTTAACTCCCCGCAAAATGTAGCTTTGCACTGTGACACCCCAGCGGTTGTGACATCAACTAGAAACACACTCAATGGGCATCTGTAAGATTAAGAGTTAAGAATCGCATGTGGGTAAGTGGTGTGGGACTTTCAGTGAATTTCGTTGCATTTGCGCTGGAAGGCGAGCCCTGGAAGAACAAGTTCGTTATCAGTGCGCTTGCAAAATCATTGAGTCAATGAATAGAAAGGTACACAAACATATTAACAGGTCAACTGCTACGATATTACAATATACCGACATGACGTGCAACGCCGGAGAGTGCTAGGTTTCATCTCTGTCAGAACTGCTTCGTCATTTATTAGTCAGCTTACTTCAGCAATTAACTCCTACCAGCAAGCTGCCCAGCTCGAAGAACACGCGGCACTATGAAACGCTACTGTACTTGTAGGCTACCCGTACTGTACGCTACTGTAAACGCTGTACTTCGAGCAAAATATCTTAAAACGCCGCTCCATCAGAGGTTCCTGAGATTTATATGTGACCAAGGAATCATGCTAACCGTTATCAGCAAATTTCTTAGATATATACTGAGCATTCAAGCTGATATCCCCCGCATTTCATAAGCATGCATTGCCGCCACGGAAAACGTTAGGGGTGTGCGAATAGTAACTTTTGTGACATAATTAATCGAATTAGAATCGACAAGTGTCCAAAACGAATCCGCTCGAATATCGACTATAGATATCGAATAGCTGGCAAACAATGGACAGGTGTTTTCTCGGATAACATAAAACGATCCTCACATCCTATTTTCACAACTTCAGCGAGTTTTGGTGCCATGGAAAGACGGGGGCAATAATTTACGGCAAGCAACAGGCACGCAGGCGCACACATACGCCTAACTACACGAAAGAAATAGGTTACGCACAAGCACACATTTGCCTAACGAAGTTTTGTTAGAAAATTTCTGTCATTTCATTGCACGCTGTAAAGCATGCTTTATTAAATGAACGTATATAGAGCATTAAAAACAAATAAGCAGTTTGCATTCTGGACTTTTGGAGCCCACGTGGTCATCCGTTGTCAAAATGAAGTTTCAAATAGCATTATTGTCGATTCCCCCATTTAGCATCTGATCATGGTTTTGAAGATCGCGCGCGCTGGCACGTTTTCCTTCGGCGGTTCCATTTGGCGCGCTTTCCAGCAAGAAAGTTTAATCCCGCACGCTCGCCCGACTCCCCCGTAGCGGCGCTAGCTGAGGAATCTGGTAGTGTTCGTCGCCGCCCTGTTTGAAAGGGAATCCCAATAAATCATCATCATCTCGTAACTCAAAATTAAGGTCTTTACTTTTCGAAGCGAAATCAGGGCGCTTTAGAATGCGCAGCTATTTTAAGCAAGGTACACCAAGGAAGAAGCAGCATTGGTCGTACTCTTGGCGGACACATAATTAATAATACTGACAAAACCAGGTGACTGAACACATAATATACAACAAAAAATGCAAAAACTTTAATTTCGACACAGCCATATTACACACAAGGGAGGGAAACATCACTGCAACAGATAACTTTTCAAAGTTTCTCATAAAAAATGGTCACACGAAAATGAAACATGTCCCGCAGCACGCGCTATTTATGCATGAACATATACAGGGGGCTTTATTTTAGCTGCAACAATTTTTTGAATTGTCTTTGGCTGATAGTAATATTCTAATCCTTGAACTAAACTACTCGATGAGGCAGCCATTACTTCCAGAAAAAATCCAGACGCCTAATTGAATAGTTAACACAACTACGGTAATTAACGCTTTATTTAATTATTGTACGGCACATATCTTCATCTACAAACTGTAGCTAGTGAGTTTCCCATGTGTGTCCACTTCGAACGAATTTTCTGGGCTGCGCTAGTTTCGATATAATAATTTCAAAGTGTCCGACGAAATGCATTGGTGTTTCAGTTGCTTTCGTGCAACATTGCATAAAACAGCGTTTTCTTCAAAAAGGTAACTGAAACGCCAATGCATTTTATCCGAAACTTTGAAAATTATTATCTCCAAACTTGTTCAGTCCTAAAAATTCGTTTCAACTGGATACGCCTTGCGAACTCACCGGCTATAATCCGTACATTGAAATATATGCTGTAATGTATGTAATTCATTAAAAAGTTAATTAGCACAATTATCTTAATTAATAAATTAGGCATTTTGATTTCTCGTGGAAGCAATGACCGTCTCCTGGAGTAGTTTAGATCAAAGCGCTAGGACGGCAGAAAACAAGGTGAGCTGATGAAGTTAGGAAATTTGCAGGCTCAAGTTGGAATAAGCTAGCGCAATTAAGACAGAGGTAATTGGAGATCGCAGGGAGAGGCCTTCACCCTGCAGTGGACATATACACTGATGATGATGATAATGATGATATTTTATAAGTAACAAAATACTTCTTCAATTCTTTGCGAGGCAAGTTAGTGGTCTGAATGCATTTATTAAGGACTTTCGGCAAATTGTGATTATAGGACTATAATTTATATTCTGTGCGAAAGAGTGGTTCAAAACAAGGATCAGTGTTTCTGAGGTGTACCACTATTTCATGCCGTTGAAGGGTCGCTATTCATGGAAGAAAATTCCTCAACTGGAACAGATAGGGCGGCCGCGGGAGCCCCATGTTGAAAGCGATCTGCGATGCTGACAGTCTAGGCGTCTAGGCACACCGATGGCCAATAGCCACCTGTGCGCTATGGCACCTGTACACTTAAGCGTCAGCCGCGTTCACTAAGGGAAACGTCACTGTCCCTTTCTTTTGCAAAATAAAATAGCTAGAGAACGCGGTATTATAATATCGATCTACTCTATAACTTAGTATTTCTGTGACAAAGTTTGTCTCGTCGATGTAATTGCAGTGTGGCGGAGGAGCACCTTTTGTATTGTTATTCTTTTATTCATGTTTGCGATGTGGTCTGCCGAATTACACTACAATAGCTAAACTGAAAGGTGAGTAGTTCATGATAGATTGGCAGCTTGCTTTTTAGCAGCATAAGAGCTTTAGAGCGAGCCACGGCAGGAAACTTACTTCGAAGATTATTAAAATTGAGCTGAAATGACAATAAACACTATACCAACAATGTCATGCTGGTTAACAAGCTCAATATGCTTATCTAAAAAATTATTTGAGTGTTCCAATTTTTTTATTATTTCTTGCTATGAAAAAATGATACTTTTTTGTTTTAGTAGGGCAAAATGGCTTCATCTTTTCAGTCACATAAGCAATCCCTTCACATGCGCATAGCGCGACATCTGTAGCACGAAGAGTTGCAGTTACGTGAACAGGAGAAATGCGAGGTGCCCCACCATGATGCCGATGAGCTCATACAGGCCCCTATAAGGTAAGGAGGGGAGAGAGGAGAGGAAGTGAATACGTTCACAATTTTACTGAGCACTGCAGCACTCCGTTCAGAACTACACACGATTGACAACGGCACAGATCAAAGGAGCTCTATTTATTTAAAAAAAATTACTACAGATTATGTTCAGGTAGAGCTATTTCACTACTACTTACACATCCGTGTTCTCCAAGCAGGAAAGTGCGTAATCAAAGGCTCCGACAGGCAGTATTCGTAGGTTTTCTGAGAACTACTAGTACGGCCCCTATAGGACTCCTACGCTCCGCCTCGCCAATTCCATGCAGTGCTGCGAAGGCTCGGGGCGTGTGAGTCATTCGGTAACGAGAGCCAGCTGCGTATTCCAGAGAAGGGACGGTAGCTCGCCCACTGTGCGCTGTTAAATATGCCGCCAAGCTGCCCCTCAATTAGGTATGGTGATCAGATGGCGGATAACGGAGGAATGCTTCTTCTCGTTCTCTTCTGGTTGACTGACAAGACCCTTAGTTTTGTCAACGCTGCAAAAGGTGGGTGAGACGAAGTGCAGGCACTATTCCAGATATGCTCTCGCTACCAGAACTAGAAAGTTTGGTATTTCCACTAAGTATGTGCATTCGTTAAGGCATTGGTAAGAGGGCAAAACCAAAGAAACTGCACCTTAGTAAGGTCGCGCTAGTGAAGCCCATGACGAGCGCACTGGTTCGGTCGCCCCTGAAGGTATGAACGACCTTTTAGGGTGTCAAGGCAGAAGAACAGTTTCAAAATGTGGTCGCCTTGCATTACAGTTTGTCATTTGAAGAAAGGACTGGCATGTGCTCGGAAGTTACGTTCTTGAAGATGTGCTTGACACTTCTCCACGCATGTGAAACTAAAACTGTTCACTATTAAGCCAGCCGGAAGATCACATTGCAGACAATGGCAATATCTCGTGGCAATATGTTACAATACATTCTAGATGGCATATTATTGAATAACAAAGCATGAAAGAGTAATAAAGCGAGTGCTTGTAATCTGCAAACAGCCACAAGCCAATGGTTCATGCTACCCGCTTCGGCACGATGCAATGATATTTACCCTGGCAAATTATTTCACATAAATTTATCATTCCTTCTCTCGCAACTCTAAATCAGTACAATTTTATTCACTGCACAAATTAATACCTGCAACTACACGACGATCAATGCACAAAATGCAAAGCAATGCCGATAAAACACCACAATACAAAACTTTCCTGCTAGCCATTTTACATTGTTGCATGACTATATGCGCAACACTTGTACGTCGCACTAACTTACGAACTTTCTCACACACACGCCAACTAGTTCTCTGTAAACAAGATACATTTCCGTAAAACAAAGAAGCATGACAATGCATAGCAGACGCACACTTTTCTTCGCTGTCTGTCAATATTGTAGCACTCTTCAATGAAGCACACTAAACAAACTGGTTTATTGTGGGCAAACTTGTGCCCGGAAACTTTAGACTAAAGCACAGTTACACAATCGGCAAGCAGAGTTAACAGGATCCCGTTCCGCAGTAAACTACGTCCGTAGATTGAGCACACCCGCAGCAGTCTGCGCGTGCACGAGAGACACGCGCTGTCTCGCCATGCGCGAGGCGTTGCTGGCGCTCTTCTAACGGCGGTGCGATGAGACGCCTGGAAGGATACTTCGCGTGGAGAGATCTCTGCGGCATTACTCCCCCTCCGAAAACGCATCGTCCCGATGCGTGTGAAACAAATTTCATATGCAGAAGTGTTTTCATTGCCTGTCGAAACACGGCTTCATGCGGACTACATGTACGACCTCCGCAAGGTTGTGGCGCTTTGATAGCTCTTGTCCATGAGGTATGACTTCGTAATTCAGGTCACCTACTCGGCGAATAACTTCGTAAGGAACAAAGTATCGGCGAAAGAGTTTTTCAGACAGGCCGCGACGACGCACTGGTGTCCATAACACACTTTATCGCCTGGCTGGTACTAAACTTCTCTGCGGCGCAGGTTGTAGTAGCTTGCGTCCCTATGTTGTTGATGGCGTATACGGAACCGTGCCAACTGCCGGGCGTCTTCAGCTCGTTGGAGGAAGTCGTCCACGTCGTATGGGTTGCCGTTGTTGTCAGTATCTACTGGTAACATAGCATCCAGTGTGGTTGTGACTATGCAGCCATAGTTCCGTTGAAATGGAGTGACCTCAGTTGTCTCTTGAACAGCCGTATAATAGGCGAAAGTAGCGTAAGGCAAAACTGCATCCCATGTCTTATGTTCGAGATCGACATACATGGACAGCATGTCGGCCAGGGTTCGGTTTAGACATTCCGTCAGGCCGTTTGTTTGGGGATGGTATGCAGTGCTTTTCCTGTGACTGGTGTGAGTCATCTTCATCAAGTACTGCATCAACTCAGCTGTGAAGGCTGCTCCTCGATCCGTAATCACGACCATTCATGCACCATGTCGCAGCACTATGTTATAAACGAAGAACATGGTAACTTCAACTGCCGTTCCTCGCTCAAGGCATCCAGTTTCAGCATATCGTATTAAATAGTCTGTCGCTACTACAATCCATCTCTTCCCTGTAGATGACGTTGGGAACTGTCCAAGCAGATCCGTTTCAACTTGCTCAAATGGGGTCTTCGGTGGGTCTATGGATTGGAGAAGGCCGGCCGGTTTGACGGGTGGTGTTTTGCGCCTTTGATATTCCCGACATGTGTTCATGTAATGCTGCAGCCGATGCTAATAACTTAGGCCAGAAGTATCTGAGTCGAATTCTGGCGAACGTCCGGCTGACACCTAAGTGACCCGATGACGGTTCGTCATGGCAAGCTTACAAGATTTCCGGTCGCATGGCTGATGGCACGACGAGTAAGAATGTTTCCTCATTGTGTTCAAAGTTCCTCTTGTAGAGCTCATTATCGCTCAGGCAAAATGACGATAAACCTCGCAATACAAATCATCTGGGCACCAGCTCACTCTGGCCTGCCAGGCAACGTGAATGCGCATGACGCGGCTCAAGGTTCGCAGACCGAGACGACGTCACCAAGACCAACACGGACGCATTCGCAATCCGCTGGCCAGGCAGAGATAGGCTGATTTCCTTTAGGAAAATCATTGATCATTACAGACTAGACAGGGCTAGATATCCGGCAGCACATTGCTCGTTTAACAAGGGGCAATCGGTGGCTTGGCGGCTAATACAAACCAACACATTCCACAATCCCATTGCCTTCAGTCACTATCACCCAGACGTATACACAGACATATATAAGCATCGTAACAACCGAGCAGACCTTGAACACATGATCTGGGCATGCCCAAAGAAACAATATCATATTAATAACTGTTCAAAACCACAACAACCAAGTTTAATAATAAGAAATGAGGAGCAATGGGAGACCGTGCTGCTCAGCTCGGACCCGGATGTTCAAGCAAGAGTAGTCCAAATGGCTGAAGAGGCCGCCACGGCTTAGGGGCTGCCGGCCGCCGTCTAAAGGGGGGACGGCCGGGGCTTCTAGTTATTACCCCCTCCTCTAACCACATTTTGGGCAAAATAAAGTTATTTCTCTCTCTCTCCCTGGCCTCGGGCTGTTCTCGACGTCAGCTGACGCTGCGAGAGGTCCGAGAGGCACTCGAGAGATCTGTAAGCCTTTCTTTTCGACTGTACATTTGTTTATAGTCCTTCGTGAAACCATCACTACATGCTACCTGAGCAGTTTCACACGTTCAAAGACCCTAGAGCTACAGGGAGGTGTCATCCCATTGAGAAACAACATGGCTGGATAACTTACCCACCACTGATCACCATGTTAAACACAAGCAGGACCCAAGGAATGTAGATGGCCTGCAATACAGTTGAACGAGAAGGCATGTGTTACCCAGATATCGCAATGAGTGAGTCAACAACTTGTGTATCTTTGTGGTGCTGTTTTCATAGTTTGGTGCACAACTCAGAGAAAAGAACGCAACAACACAGACACAAATAGGAAATCCAGGAAACGGCAACACCTCAATCCGCGCTTATGTTTGGCCTGACAAACGTAGAAAAAGTTCTATAATATTTCTATTTCGTTTTTTTAGGTGCACTACCAGTGGTACTAATGCTTTCGCTTGTACGTATGCACATGTGGTCGAGTAAAGCTGATGACCGTCTGCAGCGGCAGTAGTCATCACATGGCCCAGGCTGCTACTACAGTGGTCTTTCAGTCCCAGCCAACACCCTGTGTGCCATCAGGGTGCGAGCCACACTAAGAAATGTATTTATGCTCATCAAGATGGAAGCAGTGAACTTTGAAAACCTAATTCATTATTTCTAAAGCTGCAGCTTTTCTTAGCTCGTTACTATAAGTTTCGCACCGTTGACACCATCCACAGCGAGAGAGGTGAATGAAGAGGTGAGAGAGTCGAAAGACACGCAAGAAGGTGTTTCCACGGGTGCGCGGCGACACCATGTGCGCTTCCACCAATGCGACAGACAGCATGGTTAGGGTGAAATAACGAAGAAGCAACGACGTCTATAAAACGACGTCGGCAGTATGACGACAGCGGCAATTACGATTGAATGACGACAGCTAATGATGAAGTTGCGCAAATTGGCATCTAGTTGTCATTCCGTTGTCTCCATACTTTCGTCGTTCCATGGACGTCATTCGCTCTTCTTCATTTCATCGTAATCATGCTGTTGTCATTCGATCGTAGTTACGACGCCGTTGTGATATCATCGTCGTCATTGTGTCGTCGTCTACATGTCGTCATAGTTGTTTTATTGTCAGCATTCCAACTTTGTTGTACAATTCTCGTCATACCGTCGTCTTCACGCCATCGTCCTCATTCAAATATCGCCATACTGTGGTCTTCCCACCATCATCGTCCTACACTCGTTGACACGCTGTCATCATTGAACCGTCATCATCATTTCATAATTGTCATATTCCATTGTCGTCATAGCGTCGTCGTCATACCACCTTCGGCTGCGCCACTGTATGCTTAGAAAGCTGACAAACACTCGAGTGTGGAAGATGAGTGTACTAGCCTAAGCGAGAACTCTATAAAGCATCCTTTGCACTGAAATGTCATGGAGAACGCATATCACAAAGATTCCCAAGTGGTTCGGCGAGATGGAGATCGGGAGCGAAAACACATACTCCGCAGCACAGCTCACACTTCAACATTCGCACACCACTGGTAACCATCCTGTGAGTTCTTCAGCCTTGCCAAGTAGTCCAGCCGCTTCAGAAAGAAAAAAGCCCAAAATTTAGAGGACACCTAAGCCCTTCTTATGAGTTGTGAATCCGAAAGCATTAATGTCTAATTGAACGGCGTTGAGCGGTCCATCAAGTTTTACGCTGCGATTAATATTTTCGAGTTTTGCTGCGAGGTATGTTATCGACTTTTGCGATTATAACTGGTACGGGCTATTTGTTTATAATTTCTATGCTAGCATGTTGGCTGTAGACCGGAAATCATTGGACGATATTGCTGAGAAATCAAGTGCATTTATTCTACGCAGTGCGTTCGCTATGTCTGCGGGGAGAGCCGAGCTGGACGCCGTCTTCTTCGGTGGCCACGATGTCTTCATTCCCATTCAGCTGGTCCGCTGACGGCCCCTTCACTTGTTTTGCTGCGTTCTTTCGCTTCCTTACTTTGTCTGCGGTGTACTGGCGGGACACGTTTCGCTACTACCGAGGTTGCGGCCGCCGACGATGTAGTTGCTTCAACTTTATAGCGGTACGTGCTGCCCGAGCCAGCAAGTAGAAGCAAGATGCACGCACACCACCGGTGTCCTGCGCGACAGAGACTGACGAAGCAGCAGCGGCCACCAAGGTCGGCAGGCGACCACAGCAGCTAAGCCCAATTGGGGTGAGAGAGAGAAAGATGCGGACCGCGCGCCGGCATCCGAGAGCGCGAGCTAGGGTGACGTGGCGTCGCGGCGATGCCCTCTGCCTTCATGCAACTCCTGGCGAGCCAGCAGGTGTTCCCTTTCATCCGCTTTGCGCCGTCGAGGAGTGATCATGAAGTGGCGTCGTAGCCAATGGGAATTGAGGTGTCGTTTTGCGTGTACAGACTACGGCTTTTTTGCCCAATTGGCCATTTGATGCTTTCGCATCGAAAGAGAAGTGCCACTTGGCACTTAGGCAAGGGGAACATTTGGCGCAAATTACACAGCTGTCTTGTTGAAGGCATACGCTTGGAAAAGTATTCCGTGGCCAAAGTGAGGGTCCAAACGCAGAAACTCAGAATTTACAGATGCCTTCTCTCCTAAACATTGTGAGACAGTGGCTTCTCAAACTCGGCTGTGGTCCTCAATAACGACACCAAGCCCCCAAACAGATGTTTAATCTTCCCTCGAAGCCAGACTACTCCAACAGCTGCGCGTTCCGAGCGTGCGCATCAGAGCACAGACCATGCCGAGTGCCACGGGCACTAGTTCTCGTAACAGCCGGTTAAAGGCACCTAATGCTATAAACTGGGGAAGCACAATATTGTTTAGCTTTGACAATCTGACGAGAATTGTAATATCTCTTATGACATGGCCTATGGCCGACAATTCCTCAAGACACTTAAGCAGACACCATGTCAAAGTTTTCTGCAGCAGTGCTGAAAAGAAGAAAAATGGAACTGTTGAATCATCCCAAACTTCTTTATTACCGAAGAAACTTGATTTGCATGCTTGTGGTTTCCAAAATATACTGTGCTTGAATCATGGATTGCTTCCAGCGACTGTCATCGAACATACTTGCCCTGATAGGCTGAGAGTGACATATAATTGTCCCTAGAACATGCTATGCTGAAAATGCAGTGCAGCATACGAATTGCGCATTTTCCGTCCGTACACTTCAACTCATGTGCAGTATGCCCCATTTGTCTTCGGACAAGCAATGGCACCAAATGATGGTCGTAATTCACGCCGTCATGCAATACTGTGCCATGTGCAGACTGCAGAACGTTGGTCTGATAGAAGTTCGACCATGCCTAATAAAACCGAATACTTTCTTAGATGTTTTGCTACTATGAGTGTACAACGGCAGGCCAGAAAGTTCTACCCACAATTGTTATTTTCCTATTCTCAATGTAAGCATACCCCTACTGTGGACGCCGGAAAAAATGCCGCTCACTGCTCTCGTTGCCCACCCACCCTTTTAGGAGCGACTCGGCAGTTAAAATGGTCGACTAGATAAAAAGATTTTCACACGCGCGAAGATATTCTAAAAAATTATGAAGTAAGCTTTGAGAAAATCGCAGTTCTCTAGTGTGCACGGCAAGAAATCGGATGGAAATTCTGCCTTTGGGAGATGTCTCATCGCACCACAGATCACGCGGCTGTCCGTTGACGCAACGCCGCAATCTTGATAATGCCGTAAACAGGAGAGATCAGAAATTCAGATAGCTATGGCACTGCATTTCTCTGTGTCAATCAAAAAGCAAATGAAGCAAGCAAACTGAGCGAAAACTGGCATCGCGATTCAATACTGCTGTGACGCGCGAATCGAAGCACTCTTATTAGCTCGCGCCGTATTCAATCCCTGGCATGTGTTTCGCGTGCATTTTGACAGCGACAAGTTGTCCATTTATTTTGCCTGGCGTTGTTTGGCGATAGCGGTAGGCTTCGCCACTGGTTCGCATTTCTTTCGATAATGCGTCCAATATGTGCAATTGCTCAATGTACCATTCAAATTGGCCGAATAGTCTATAAAAAATCAACAGAACTTATAGCGTGTGTATTCCCCTCCGTACAAAGTACCGTTTTTTCTTTATTCTTTTTTGTTTTTTTTTTCGTTTTTGTTAACACGTCGAATATGCAAAAATGTTGAATTTACCATCCACATTGTAAGAATGGTCATAAATTAAAAGAAGAAAAAAATAAAGGAAAGGAGAAGTGTGATAGGTTGTGTAATCACGCGAAGTGACGTATTTGTGCCACAAGAGAGCATGCGCCAGTTCTGTGTTCGTTTTTTATCACCAAGTGTGCTCGCACCCGCCAGCGCCGAAGCTATTTAATCCGTGGTATTGTCGGAATAAACGTTTTTGTTGTTCAACCACGGCTCCGGCTCACGCGTCAGTTTATTACAGTGGCGACGAGGTACGGTCTCACCCGTGCGTGGGCCGTTTCTTTTTTTTTTTTTTTGGGGGGGGGGGGGACATGGCCTACGGGAGTCGCATTCGAGAGTTCAACCTTAGTGAAAACCCGTCGTGGTAGAGTATGTCGAGCGCGTTGAGTTATTTTACACGGCAAACAAGCTTACAACGGATGAGGACAAGCGCGCTGTGTTGCACAGTTTCTGTGGGTTACAAGCGTACTCCCTGATAGCAACTCTTCTGAAGTCTTTGCGACCGCCGCATGTGGAGTACCAAGTCGTCGTCGACGCAGTAACAAGCCACGTCAACCCGAACCTGTGTGAGCTATACGCGAGGTACGTGTTTTCGAAGTGAGACCAACAAGAGCGGGAGCGCGTGGCTGACCTTGTCACTGCTTCGTGCAAGTTGTCCGAGCACTGTGGATTTGGCAGTACAAAGTTTCTACTAGAGTAAATGTTACGTGACCGTTTGGTTTTCGGAATTTTGGACATGTGGCCCAACAACGATTGTTGCTGAAAAGAACCTAACGTTCGAGACGGCATATGAGTTAGCAGTTACGGCGGAAACGGTTGCCAAGTAGCAAAAAGTAATGAGGAGCAAGGTGCTGGAGCACGAATTCCAACAAGAGTTGACCGCGAAAGTAGGAATGGAAGCCAGCAAGCAGAAAGGCAATGGCATTGTGTTCGCTGTTTTGGAACCCATGCAGCATGGCGTTGCCGATTCAAAGATTCAGTCATCACTGTAGAGATTGTGGATGAAATCGCGCGTATAGAAGTAGATTTCGGAGCGGTCAGATCGATTTTCAAAAGTTGCATGTGGCGAAGCGGATGAAGCTGGAAGATTGCGACACGCAACTAGTGACTTGGACAAAGGAAGGTCTGGTCGTGGTGGGAAAAGCATTGGTTCCCGCGAAGTTCAAAGATAAAAAATTTAATTGCCACTACTTGTGGTGAAGAACGGTGGGAACACGCTGGTGGGCCGGGATTGGTTCCAGCCATTGAAGATCAGCATAACGGGTCTTCATTGCGTCCACGTCAGATCTGAAGCAATTTGGGAAACGTTTTCAGAGGTTTTCGGCGAGACGTTTGCAGGCGCTGCCCTACCACGTATCCACATCGAACTCAAGGAGGGCGCCCAACCCAGGTGCCTGAAATGCCGCATCGTCCCGTTTGCCATGAGGGATGAAGTCATGGCTGAGCTAAACCGCTTGGTGAAACTATGAATTCTGCAATCCACGCAATATGTGCACTGGGAAACGCGAATTGTGCTGCGGACAAAGGACGGTTCCCTAAGGAAATGCGGGGATTATAAAAGGACTGTGAACCAGTCTGTCAAGAGTAACGTATATCCGCTACCAACAAGGAAATAACATTTTGCTAAATTAGGAATTGGGGGTGTTTTCTCCAAGCTGGATTTGACGCAGGCGTATCAGCAGCTATTGGTCGATGAAGAAACAGCGGAGTTGCTCACGATAAACACAGTGCAAGGGCTGTACAGGGTTTGTCGGTTGCCGTTCGGCGTGTGTGTTGCACCTGGGGTATATTAAAGTACCGTGGACATGGTACTGGCCGGCATGCCGAAAGTTACTGTATACCTGGACGACATCCTGATTGCCACCGGTCGAGGAACATTCACGGATGCTCACCGAAGTCCTCAGTCGTTTGTCCAAATCGGGGCTCATGGTTCAATCCGGGAAATGGCAGTTTTTAAGGAGAGCCTTGAGTTCCTGGAACATCAGATCGACGCTAAGGGCATCTACCCCTCGAAGGCCAAGGTCGAGACCATCGACCAGGCTCCTGCTCCGAAGAACACAAAGGAGCTACAAGCCTGTTTAGGTATAATCAATTTCTATAATCGGTTCTTGAAGGGCAGGACAGAGGTCGCGTTAAAGATGTATCGGTTGTTGAATAGCAACGTAGCATGGAACGGGAGGGGGAGACCACTTGACAGCGTTTGGGAGCCTCAAGAAATGGCTGACATTCAAGTCGTTGCCGGTGCATCTTAAAACAGATGCCCCGTTAGTGTTGTCATGCGACGCCTCATTTGTGGGTGTGGGAGCCGTTTTGTCTTATCGCAACAGAGAAGAAAATGAGCAACCTGTGACGTACGCGTTGTGGGGATCGAGGTGCCTTCCCGCGCCTCGTCCCCCAGCTCGCGCGTGGCGCTTAGCTCGATCCCCGGGAACCGCCGCCGTAACGGCAACATGGCGGACATGGCGAGCGCGCCGGACTTACTTTCCCGCGCAAACCGTGCTTCTCCCCCCCGGGATTGGACTTGCCCCGCGAGACACGTCACCGGGACGCGCCCTGATTGGCCTCCCGCGCGGCGGCCCCCGGGCACCCTCTCCACCCGAGCTCTCGTCCGCTGAGCGCTTCCTCGCCGCGAGAGAGGCTCACAGGCTCGCAAGAGGTGGTTACATGAGACCTTTGTTCTCGCGACTCCTCGTTATTGCGCTTGGCGGACCGCTACCCGGTTAGCCCTAGCGTAGCGGGCGCGCGTACTCGATCGGTCTTGCGGCGAGCCTTGGCCCGTAAGCGCCGTGACTGTAGCACTGAGCTGTACCTTGGGTGAATAAACCCGTGTTGGTTGGCGATCTTACTCCGGAGCCTTCTCTGCGCCGTGTCGGAGAGTCGACGAACCCTGCCGTAGCGCCTTTGTGCGTTGCGGAGTGGAGGAGCGTCGTGCCCTTTCCTGACCGTCGCTCGTTGGGTAAGCCTTGTGCAAACCCATCTCCACATAACTGGCGCCCAACGTGGGGCCACGAGCACGTGCCAGCCTTGCCTCCTGCTGCCTAGGCTGCCGCTAATTGTGGCTGGCCCCCAATCAGGCGCTGACCCCTGGCCGAGGAGGGTCGCTCCGGCTTCTGCTGCTGACCTGGCTGCCGGTTATCCCGGCCTGCTGTTCCTGCGCAATCCGGGGAGCCCAGTGACTTCTGTGGTGGCTGCTGCGCCAAAATGGCAGCCACGCCTCGCGCGTTCCTGGCTGCTCCAGTCCGGCGGACCTCGAGTGTTGCTGGCTGTACCATGGTGCTGCCCTGCCCCGTTTTTCCTGGGATGCCGACTCTTCCACCTGGCAGGGGGTCCTTCCAGTGTGCGGAACTTTGGTGGCCAAGGCAAACCCCTGGCTTTGTGTCAAGAGAAGCGACGTCTTCACCTTTTTGGACTGCTGTGGCCCCTTCTCCCTGTCCTGGTCCTGAGGAAGACGACGACACCCTCTTGGACTTTGCCCCGTTGGCTTAGCCCTCTTTGGCTGAGTCAACCTTGCCACTTGGCCTCGGTCAGCCACTTTGGAGGCTGGCCTTGGTCTTTAGGAGGGGGGAATGTGGGGATCGAGGTGCCTTCCCGCGCCTCGTCCCCCAGCTCGCGCGTGGCGCTTAGCTCGATCCCCGGGAACCGCCGCCGTAACGGCAACATGGCGGACATGGCGAGCGCGCCGGACTTACTTTCCCGCGCAAACCGTGCTTCTCCCCCCCAGGATTGGACTTGCCCCGCGAGACACGTCACCGGGACGCGCCCTGATTGGCCTCCCGCGCGGCGGCCCCCGGGCACCCTCTCCACCCGAGCTCTCTTCCGCTGAGCGCTTCCTCGCCGCGAGAGAGGCTCACAGGCTCGCAACGAGGTGGTTACATGAGACCTTTGTTCTCGCGACTCCTCGTTATTGCGCTTGGCGGACCGCTACCCGGTTAGCCCTAGCGTAGCGGGCGCGCGTACTCGATCGGTCTTGCGGCGAGCCTTGGCCCGTAAGCGCCGTGACTGTAGCACTGAGCTGTACCTTGGGTGAATAAACCCGTGTTGGTTGGCGATCTGACTCCGGAGCCTTCTCTGCGCCGTGTCGGAGAGTCGACGAACCCTGCCGTAGCGCCTTTGTGCGTTGCGGAGTGGAGGAGCGTCGTGCCCTTTCCTGACCGTCGCTCGTTGGGTAAGCCTTGTGCAAACCCATCTCCACAGCGTCAAGAACACTAAGGTGGAGCGAAATTAAGCTCAGGCTGACCGTGAGGCTTTAGCCGTGATTTTGGGGGTTCGACATTTCCACCAATATCTTTGTGGACGAAATTTTGTTCTCACGGATCACAAACCCCTGCTAGGAATGTTCCATCGGTAAAAGCAAATATCGGCAGTTCTTTCGCCTCGCACGTTGCGGTGAAATCTATTGTTGTCAGCCTACGAATACATGCTCTAGCACCCAGGAAAACCAAATACCATGGAAATGTACACTGCCTGAGAAGGTTACCGGCCCCGGTAACCTGACAAGAGACCGAGGCGCTGGGCGACATACTCCTGCTAGAAGCTGTTGAGTACCCACCAGTCAGCACAGAGGAAGCGGCAGCATTCACCCGGCGTGATTCCCAACTGTCATAAGTGAAGCAATCGATCATCGACGGCTGGCCGCAAGAACGTGTAGCCCGGAAGTATTCCGCGTACGAGGTGAAACCAAACAAGTTCTCCGTACATCGTGACTGTGCTCTGGGGAAGCCGCGTGGTACTCCCTGAGGCGTTGCAGAAGCAAGTTCTAAGTCTTATGCACGCTAACCCCCTGGGAGTGAGGGCCATGAAGGCAATCGCTATATATAACGTACGTGTGGGGCCTAAAATAGAGTAAAAGATCGAAGAGTTCTTCAGACACTGCATGCCATACCAGGAAAACAGGCAGAAGGAACCAAAGACGCCAACGCGTTTTTGGACTAAGCCAGAACGGCCGTGGAGTCGAATACACGTGGATTTTGCAGGGCCGGTTCAGGGCATGCTTTTTTTCTGGTGGTGGTGGACGCCCTTTCGAACTGAATGGAAATCGGTGTGATGCCGTCTGTCCATTCATCTACGGTAATTGAAAAATTGCAAAAAATATTTGCCGCGTATAGGTTACCCGACTTGGCCGTGTCTTATAATGGCACAAATTTTGCAAGCAAGGAAACCCAAGCTTTCCTGGAACGAAATGGTATACGTTATATGTATGCAGCGCCGAACCACCCGTCAAGTAACGGACGGGCGGAACGTATCGTACAAGAACTGAAGTGTTCACTGCGGAAACAGAGACAAGGAACAGTATTATGCAAGATCTCGTTTTTTTTTCTTCAAACAGCACTTTAGGCCGCACTACAAAACTGGGAAATCCCCAGCAGAAGTCACGCTGGGCCAAAACTTCGGGACTGCCATATCAAGACTTCATCCAGACGAGAGCGACACAAGATGCCCTCGGCAGCCACGACAACGAGGTTTCCAGTGCGGTGACTGCGTGTACACCACAAACTTACGCACAGGCCCCGAGTGGTTGGCTGCTCGCGTTTTGGTACAGATTGGCCACGTCATGTACCAATTGCGAACTTCAGACGGGACTGTGCCCCGGACAACAACCCAGAAAACCTGCCCCTCGTTCGCGCTCCCACCTACTTCACGCCCCGCCCTCGGACCTCACGAGCCCGAGACATCACAGCCGCTCCGGCGTTCCACCCGGCAACGCCACCCTGTGTGACTTTACGGCGTCGATGACTAAGGGGGAAGGGATGCGATTAGGTTGTGAAATCACGCGAAGTGACGCATGTGTGCAACAAGAGAGCATGCATCAGTTTCTGTTCATTTTTGTTATCACCAAGTGTGCTGATACCCGCCACCGGCGAAGCTATTTATTCCGCGGCATTCTTGGAATAAACACTTTTGGTGTTCAAGTACGGCTGCGGCTCACCCGTCAGTTTAATACAAGAAGTAGTTATTCGCGTTTGAACCCCCCCCCCCCCCCCCCCGGTCAGACGTCCGACTCTCGAAAATTTCACTCTCAGTATGTCATAGTGGACGCTGCCTACATGGGCAAACTTACCTTTTTACTATAAAGTCATTGCGTGCACTGCGCCCACATCCCTTTCCTATTACCGCTAAAGCATACTAGAGAGGAACATAACAATTTCGACTGGTAGAGCATTCTCAGAAAAAATTCAATTTCTATGCATTTAGTGGTATAGACCTGAGTCTGCAGCCCCTGTAGGTGGCAGCTACCTCTTGCAGGGGCTGCGGGAAATGGCGGAAACGATTGGCGATGGTAGTGATCAGCCTGTTCTTATTGAACGCATGCTGCCATATTCACTCGTCTTGTCTTTTTCGTAGGTGGCCCTGTCACAAAGCCGTAGCCCCTGCCCAAGCTGTACCGTCAAATGATGACGGGGGTCGAGAATAAGTGCGCTTGCTCTATACGAGCGTACGAGAGTAAAATATTCCTGTCTTTTAGCTAGTGATGCTGAACACTTGCACTATTGAGCTTCATGACTTGACTGTGGTACCAACAGCCAATGGCGAAGCCAGGGAGAGCTTACGGGCTGCAGCCCCCCCCCCCCCCTAAAATTTTTCCGGCGGGCACCCTGCTCCCTTTTATGCCTGGTACGTCGCCTATGAACAAAGGTGCATATCCTTCGAACGCCCGCCCCAGACACGTAAATGATGGTACACGCAGTCAGGAAGACCAAGGGCCTGCTCAAGGTAACATTTGTATTATTATGCACCAAGCATGGGAAGCTTAATGAAGAATAATGAAAAGTTAGCCCCCCTCCACCCCCCCCCCCCCGAAGAAAAATCCTGGCTACGCGCCTGCCAACAACGTAAGTATAATTTCACTCATTTGTTTGCGGCTTCGCGTACATTGACATTTGCTGAGCAGTTTCCGTTTTGGAAAGTATTAGTTCCGTTTTTTGCCTACTTTGGAAAGTAATGTGATCTCATGCACTCACCCTGAATTGAGTGCCAAACCCGAAGTTGACGATGACGTTCTCGTGGAGCTGACACCAGACGTAGAGGACACTCAGCACCAAGGGGTCCATGAGCAGCTGTCGCGACGGTGAGACAACTTTAGAGCAAACTTTTTCGGCGATTGCCTGTCGAAGTGATGCGGTGCAAAGCACTTTTCAAGTTCCTTAAATTCCCACCAATTTGCGATTACTGGAAAGTTTTGAAACAGGGGAGCGAGAGAGAGATTATGGGGTTTTACGTACCAAAACTACGATCTGATTATGAGGGCAGGCCGTAGTGGGAGACTCCGGAAATTTGGAATGCCTGGGGTTCTTTAACGTGCACCTAAATCTAAGTATACGGGTGTTTTCGCATTTCGCCCCCATCGAAACGTGTGTGAAACAGGAAAGCAAGACGAATGGGTAGCTGGCCTTAAACTTCTTGCGATATCCTGTACCTGAAGGCAGCTAACTTCATTTTCCCCAATTATATATTGGTGAATGACCATGGTTGTCTGTAGAAAACTATTATCGCACCCACTTTCATGTTTGTTTTTATACTACTTCCCACTACCTGGATGTTTCTCAGTCTTGTAACATCGTTCAAAAGCTCCAGACACACACATGAAGAATGCACTTACCATGAGATCTAAGAAGAGGGCGACAATCTGAGTTCAAAAGTCAAGGTCTCCCAGGCATTTTACAAAGTAGAGTATTATATAAAGGGCAGCACCAAGTGACTTGCCAGATGGCGGCAAATTTTTGAACCTTCGGCTATGAATCAAGTAGCACGTGCAGAAAAGGCAATGCTATTAAACTGGAGCCCACATCTCGGTTTCCATTTAAATCAAACATTTAGCTACTACGAACAGTTTACCATCATCCAAAAAATTTCAGAAGAAGTCATTGAGAGAGCCGCTCGCTTATAACGACCCGGTGCCCTGCTTAGTTCGGTTACAGTGAACGGAATGAACCGTGATGCGTCATTGTCTCGGTGAGCCGGGGGAAGACAGACTGCTGCACGGCGCATGTCACACTACAAAGCAAATCAGGCGCAACGCCTCACGTTGGTGTTAAGCTTTTTCTTGTCTTCTTTTACTCGTGGATGCGCTGGCTCCGTAATTACATCCCGAAGACAATCACGGCTGCGTAGCAGGCCGCAAATTCAAGAAAATGTTACAATTTCTGTGAAAAAATGGAAGGGCTACAGTAAGCCAGAGCAGCAGGTGCAAAGCTTAGGAAGTTGGTAATGTCAGGTCCCATAAAATTGAAGACGCCTTGCTGAAATGGTTTATGAACGCCTGTGCATTGAAATTTCCTCCCAGGGGTCCTGCAACGATTCCTAAAGCCAAGGGCATTTGTCTCAATCATGGAAGCCTGCAGAAATAAGCTTCTTTTATGAAGCTGGCACTTCCTTCTGCTGCGCGATGTATACGAAGACCTAATGTGGGACGTCAGCACAGCCTTGTAATCACAAGTGGCCCATGCAGTCCTTGCCAACTGTGGCCTAGCAAGGGGAAACTGTTGTGGCAGGCTACAGCGTAGATGTGTCTTAGAACAACTCTGAATAAGCTATTTTGGAAAGGTGCGACAGCTTCCGTATTCCAGTGACGAGTATGACCCGAAAACCACCGATCACGCCAATGCTCCTCCAGTGGTGTTGATATCGATTGCCTTCATAGCCTCGCAGAAGCATCTTCTATATACGTCCGAGGCTCGACCTGCGATGACGTGAACAGCAGCTTGACAACTTGTAATTGCATTTATCAGGTCGACACTACTTCAACAGGCTTCAATCACCAATTTCATCTAATAAGCACAGTGTGCATGGTTTCGGATATAAAGCTTCCATTCTGCATCCTGTTCGGCTTGTTAATGTTAGTTTTTAGGGCAAATCCAATTAAAATGAACTAACCATATGGAGAACACATTTCGCACAACGAAGGAGTTCTTTGTACCAGGCTCAAATGTATGCAGCACACTCCACTTTAAAAGTCAGCCTACTGCGTCAAATTTCCTGATAAGGACAGCTTGGTGACCTCTGCTTAGCGCCTCCTTAACTGTGGTACACATCCGTTAGGCTGCTGTTAGGATAACATACATATATATTCATGGTCCTTTTGTGGCCTTCTTTTCGAAAGCTAAGTGTACAGTCACAGACAAATATACATACGTAAAAGTAAAAAAATAAATAGAACATCTTCCGCTTGCAACTTAAGAGCGCAATCTCGCGCCACTAATCTAGTTGCCAACGATAGCATAGGCTTCACATTAAGTGCACTATAGGAGAAATCACGCTGATTTATGTACTGGTGAAAGCACCAACGAACAAACACATTCTAGTTATTTCAGTGTTGTTCGTTTATCCAGAACAGCACACTACGGTGAGCTCCCCAACATACAATCAGCTGGGAGTTCATATAAACATGAACTTCAATTATGTATCTTTATGTATCTAAACAGCATAACTTCAAATGGGAACATTTCCAAACTACTAGGATGCGTTGTTATATCTTCAGCTTGACCTGCGTTTCTAACAGTAACCTAATTCAGGCATTAAAAACGTGCATTTGAGTCTAGCCAAGCTTAGAAGCAGTCGCACTCCGATGTAATATATTGTAATGCACTCTAAAAAAAGTATACATTCTTCGGGCGTAGCTTGTCCCCAGACAGCGTTCATCATCTGTATTACTTGCGTTTTCTGTCTTAAAAATCTCAACTTGTTAGTTTCCTGTCAAGAATGATATGTCAAGCTGATAACGTTCGTGCCAGTCCATTGACCTGAAAATAACGGGCGCAGAGCGCTAACGTAAGGAAAGGCACGTAAGAGAGAAGACGATTATTGTTTACGTAAAGACAAGATCAGTCTCGAAGGATGCAAACTTCTTTTAAGTGTGCAGACAGTCTGATCACTTTTCTTGACGCATTTCAATGTATGCTGATGGCGCTTTGTAGACCCTGTCCTGCGCATTACTGCATGCACGACTCAACCGAACTGCTGAGTTCCGTGAAATGTTGAAGTAGAACAGAGACGCTCCCATTGACGTTTAAGAGAACTGCTACGCCTCAAAGAAATAAGTCTGAACCAGAAGCGTCCGACGGATTTTCAATATGGGCGTAAGCCGGCATTGACGCTCCACGAATTTTATTGATATCTTGAGCATACTAATGTTTCGGCGTGCAATAAATGTTGCACAGTGCAGCCAAACCCACCCACTTAAAATATTCTCAATCACGCGGGAGGCTTTTACGCAAACTATTCGCTGCATAATCATAGCTTATATTTTACAAAACGTTTTCGCGGTCTTCGTGTCGGGCCTCTAAGCAGACCACGAGCGCATTTTGATACGTTCTACTATACAAAACTCCGCTTTTCGCCTTTTGTTGATGCCGCCACTATAAAACATCGCATTTTTGTTGATTCGGCCACAGAGACGGCGGGTGACTCCGGCTGGCAGATCGTTCTGAATAGCTGTGCGAAATCTGTTCTTCGTGGTTCCACCTTCAAAACACGCTGTTACTTGACCGATACCTAATGTTTTCACTGAGAGCGCTGACATTGCAATTGTATTTTATTAGTGGCACCGAGCACCGACTAATACTCTTGTTTCTCGCGCAACAACTTCCAATGAGGGACCGACTTCCGGTTTGTCACAGAAGTGGGACGAAATTAACAATAAATCATAAAATATAAAAACGTCCATATCGATGGTTCTATTTATGGTTGATGATAGATGACATCAGAGCACAGGTTTAGTAAAAATCTAATTAACTGTCAGGAATAATTACAAACAATAAGGGAAGTCTAATTGCAGTACACCAAAGCACAGAATCGTACACTTTAGATACCCACCGCATCAGTACAGGATTCCCGTGAAACTCCAAGACCAGAAGTGACGTCACACTTAAACCATGGGTACCCGCTCATTACTAATTAAAATAAAAACAAGCTAATTAGAACTACACACCACCTGACAGAGTGAAAGCCTGCCTAACACAGCGAGGGGTGACGTCACTTCCTCCTCTCTCGCTTCTCCTCTCCCGGCGTGCACCTGCTCCGTCATTCGCTCGCGCGCGCCAGCTGCGCACCGGTGCTCGTTACATGCTCGCACGTCAGCGGCGGAAGGGCGCGTAAGGTGCGCTTCGTGCGTCGTCCGCTAGGGGGCTACGCGTCGCGCTCTCCTCGCCCTCCTTCGCTCTTTCGCCTGCTTCCTCTGTGTGTGGCGGTTTCCCGACAGTTCTGTTCGCTCGCTCCTCCGAGTTTGGTTTCCCGTCCTACAGCCGGGTACACCAACGCCGAGGTGCAAGTGCCACTAGCAGACACCTAAGTCAAGGATTACGGTCGTTTCTCATTTTTTAATTGCACGCATCGCATATTCTAGATGGTATTCTTGTGTGAATATCTGTATGCAAACACTTAAGGACTCATGGCGTGAATCCTCTCAAGTACTACATATATGAGCAGCTTCATGTCAATGTCAGCGTGGGCTTCCTTTAGTATTGTATCCTGTGGTACACAACCTGCACCGCAGATGGCACCACGAATCATTTCGCAATGAGGCGAATTCAAATATATGTAAGAACTTGCGTTCCACAGGGCTGATTAGTTCATGAGCGTAATTAGAACTTATTGACACAAGAGCAACTATGGCCATTCAGCGCCTAAAGAAGGGCGATTGATGTTATTTTAACGTCCGTTATTCAGGTTGTTTTGCGTGTTTTGAACTAAGAAGTGGCACAAATGTCACCTAGATAACAACCTAGTCTGAAAAGTTGCAAATATCTACATAGAAGACACGTGGTTTAAAGTAGTAAATCTCAATGAACATAAAGAAATCTTTATAAATGCCAGGAAAGTGTTCTCGTAGTTCCCTTTCTGTGTTTGCTTGACATTCGAAATTGAAAAAGGGTAAGATATTCAGGGCTATATTTGCACCAAGGGAAGTGTTTCTTTAAAATAAGATAGACATGCATTAGTAGTCAATGGCCAAAGCCATTCTGCGTAACGATATAATTATTTTACGTGTCCCGATATTCCGTGACAACTGATGAATAAAATGCTATTTATACACTGTTGAACACAAACACAATTCTCATACATCTTTCTTATTTCTGTCTGTCTTTATTAGAACAAAACATAAACAGATAGAATATTTCGTCAGCCCGCTAAAGCAATTATGCTATTGACTCGTATTGAGCGGGAGTGGGCAGTGCGTTGGCCTGAATGAAGCAATCTGGTGTTCCACTACCAAACGAAACAAGAGGGAAACTAAGTACAATAGAAACTTTATTTCTTTGCGTGCCACTAACATGGAACCTGAAGTCCACGAACACATCGATGCTTTTATGCGGGCCACCGTACACTTTCCATCACCATAACTTAGTACAAGCACAGGTTTACTCACCTTCTTCCCCATTCTCCTTGATCACATACCGCGAACACTACCGCCTCGCAAGACGGACAAAACCCCCACCTCATCCTAAGCTCACCAAGGGACAAGAAGTCACCTGGCGCCGGCTCCAAACGCACTCCTTTCTCAAGCCACAAATATACACACACTTTTACGCTGACTTGACAGACCTATACAGCTCATTATGTGGGTCCATAGCCTGTTCATATCATATTCTCTGGGACTGCAGGACAGACCCCCCCCCCCCCCCAGATCTCCCGGCCGCTCCCTTGCCTGAAGCATGGGAAGCAATACTCCGGGACCCGAGCCTGGAAATTCAACTTTGAGTCATTGAAAGAGCCGAGGAGGTGGCTCTCAGGCATCGCCTGGTAGCCACTCCTCACTAAGCCAAATTGATGAAATAAAGTTGCCTTCTCCTCTTCCTTTCCTTTTTCTATCTTTGTCCATCGCGTGGCTCATTTCTGAATGTTGTTCCTGCACAAGCAGTAGTGTAAGCAATGACATATTTAAGCAGTCAACATGTACAGCACAACCCTCCATGCCATCATATACAGTAGCCATATGTTTTGGATAAATAGTCAGACAATAAAAATACAAAAAGCACGATACTCTAATCTGTTTTATACGATAGTTAGCGAAACATTGTTGGAAAAACTCCCTTCACATCGTTTTCTGTGATTATTCCCAGTCGTTTGCCATAACCATGCAGTGTACAAAATCTTTTACTTTTGAGAATGACAATACGTTGGAAACTTCTGGTATTTTATTAAAGTAGAACGATGCATAAAGTGATCTTGTTCTCTTAAGATAGTTGGTGAGCGCTTTAGCCCGAACCAATCTCTTAGTCTTGCGCAGTTCACGTTTTTATGTTCTTGTTTTAAAACATTTGAAAACATGTGTCAACCAATCGGGTTCACTTATTTCCTTGACGTCAACGGGTATTGTGTGTTCGAAACGGATGTTTTTCTTTTCGTAGAGATATGTCTTTGTGTCACTGCTTTTAGTATTAAACCTGAAAGCTCTGGGTAAATATTGTGAGTCATGCTGATACCTGTTCTCAGCCAAAGGTAATATTTTACCTTAAAACAACAAGCTTTCGTTATCCAATTAGCCTAGCATTACAACTAGCAGAGCATGTACTTGAGCTGTGAGCGGGCTCCAGCTGTATCGGCTCGCTCTAAGAATTAAAGGGCAGCTGCATTGCGTTTTCGTGGGTAGAGCTTTTTCTGAATTCTTAGGTTGTCACTGACTATAGCGACGAAAGCTTTTACAAATACACAGTAACCCTGCAGATGACACATACTTCTATTTTCTCTGGATAGAAGAGATAAGCGTTGTAACTAAACATCACAATCAATGGCATGCACTAGACCATTTTACCTATTTGTGAAATGTGAACGTGAATCAGCCCACGGTTTAGATAAATAGTTATATATACCTGCTGATTTTTTCTACATAAGAGCCAAGCCAGTACGTACTCTGGTATACACGCTGTTCAGTGCTCGTTTACACGCTGCTGTTGCACAATTTCTTCTGGTAGTCAACCCTGCGGCCTGTCCAATTCCTGTGCCATTCTCGCACTGCTTTTCTGTAAAAAGCTGTGCCAACAAGCTACAGCAGAGAAGCTCATTGCAGAAATTCTGGAGTTCTCGGATGAGCTAGGCGACGTGTTTATTACCCTCGTCAGTGAGGGTAATAAACAGGCCAACCAACTGCCAACATAGAAGGATACAACTATGCAGATCCAGTTGAAAAGCAGCATGAAGAGGTAATTTGCCGGGTGCCCACCAAATTGACCTGGGAAAAGGGGAAAAGAGCACAAGAGTAATGCGCTGTAGCAATGTGTAAACAACGGAGAGCTCAGGCATCATTAACAAGAGTAATGACAAGAAATCCTATAAAGCCAGCGTTTCTTTTATTCTCACAAATAGCTAGCTGTGTACCCGGTAAGTGTTGTAACTAGATTCAGCCAGATCAAAAAGTTAGGATTGATTTGTACCGCCTTCTTTATTGTGTGGGCTCTATATTTTCAATGTAAGCACGACCAAGTGGAACATTATTATTTATATTATTATTATTATTATTATATTATTATTATTATTATTATATTATTATTATTATTATATTATACATTTATATATTACACTGTGGTAGGAGGATGCCAGTAATGTTTGTGCTCGGTGTGCGGGGCCGAGAGGTGAAATGCGCGGGCTTTTCCGTGCTTGTGTTCGGCGTGCGGGGCCGAAAAGCGCGGGAGTGAGCGTCGCTGGTGCGCGTGGTCGGTGCGCGTGCCGGGAGAGACCATCTGGAACGACGGGGCAGCCAGGCTGACAGAACGGGCTGTGCAGCGAGATGGAGCGGACCGAACGCCGGCCCACGTCCCGGCATCCCGGTCCTGCACTGCGAACCGGGCGCCGCCCCGGCTTCTACCATCGTCGCGGGTCCTGCTGAGCTGGGCCTCGTCCCCGCTCGCACGACCGCTGCCGTGCTGCCGGGCTCGGGCCACGTCCCAGAGCCCTGGTCCGGTTCTCCAAACCGGGCGTCGCCCCGGCTTCTGCCACCGTCGTGGGTCTTGCTGAGCTGGGCCTCGTCCCGGCTCGCACGACCACTGCCGTGCTGCCAGGCTCGGGCTACGTCCCAGAGCCTGGTCCTGTTCTTCGAACCGGCGTCGACCCGGCTTTCACCCCACTGCTGTGCTGGGCTTCGTCCCGGCACTCATCCCACCGATACGGTGCCGAGCTCGGGCTACGACCCAGAGCTAACGCTCCGGAACCAGGCTACGTCCTGGAGCCATCCTGAGCTTCAACCGCCGCCAGTACTCACCGCCGTCAGAGCAAGTCCGCCGAGCCGTCGCCACAAGGCCGGACTCCTGTTAGAACTGTGAGTGCTCGCCAGTGACAGTTAACCCAGTTTATCTGTATAGTTCGTGTTCCCGTATTCGTCCCATGTGCCGTTCGTGTCATAAAGACGTCTCTTTGTGTCTATGGTTGCTTTCTTGTGCGTCTGGCTGACCTGCGCCCACAACATAATCATCACATACACATTATTATATTTAATTAAAGGGTTACAAAGCCCATTTTATGTCACGCCAGAAAAGACCAGGAGGTGGATTGGCGTTGTTTGTTAGGGCAATATATGACACTGTAGTTATGGACCTGTGTTTAAACCAAGCTGGAAGGCTGCCAGTAAAAATCACGCTTACTAACACAGAATCATTGCTCCTAGCTATTTATCATCGTCCTAATAATAGTGTCATACAATTCTTGCGTGAAATTGAAGAAATTTTAGAAGGTCAAATAGCAGCTGATGAGATTTGCTTGGCGCGTGACCTAATATCAATATATTGAACACTAATTCAGCTACTGTATCGGATTACCTTTCCATTTTATCAACCTACGGCTTACAAATCACTATAATTCAACCTACGAGAGAATAACTCTTGCAAAATAGACTAGTATCTTCCTGTCTAGACCACATAGCAATAAGAGCTCCGAATTATTCATTAGCGGCTTGTGTCATTCGTCAAAAGATAGCGGATCACTATGTTGTGGCATGTCGCCTTAGTGCAAATCTGCCCCTTCCCAGAAAGGACAAATCAGGAGAAAAAGATAATAGCAAGCAAATGGAGGTGAAGCTATTTAATAGGAGAACACTTGATCATTTCATTGCACAGTTTGACTGGGCGCAAATGATTGGGGATTCGAATTATACTGGAGTGTATGAAAAATTTTGTGAGCAGCTAAAGAAATTTGATCTTTCTAGTATGTACACAATAACTAAAAACAAAGGGAAAATTACGCCTGGTTTGCGGCCGACATAATGAGAGCTATTTCCTACAGAGACTGGTTGTGGAACAGGAGCCGGCATACGCCGAAAAATCAAGACTTGAAAACAGAATATAAGATTGCGAGAAATAGGATCGTTGCTCTCTTGAGATCCGCAAGACGGTGGTATTTTTAGCTAGATTCAATCAAGCATACAAAAATTCAGCAAAAACTTGGGCTTTAATAAATAATCTCCGAGGCAATAGTGTCACGCCTACGAAGTTCCTAGAATCTTTTTCAGATACGCCAGATATAGTGGCTGATAAATTAAATCAATTTTTCACACGTTTTTCTAGTACTACGCAGTCTCAGAGACACACTTGCTCGCTCAAACAAACTGCTTAAGCATCTGCTTTTGGCCTACGTTGACGAAAGAAGACCTCAGGAGAATAATTTACAGTTTTCGAACTAATAAACAACCAGGTATAGATGGGTTGGCTGTTGCCACACTAAGAAGAAATTTTGACACATTAGCAGACATACTGCTTTTTATGATAAATTGTTTTACAAACAACGCATCAATTCCCGAGACATTAAAAGCTGCAATTGTTAAGCCGCTGTATAAAACTGGGATGTTGAAAACTAAAAATGTTAAAAATATAGGCCTAGCTCCATCTTGCCTATACTTTCCCAAATACTGGAAAACTTTCTGTTTGATTGTACGATTTCCTTCTTAAAGAAATTTCCTGTACTAGCACTAACACAGTGTGAATTTATTGCGGAGCGAAGTACTATAACACTGTTAGAATAGTTCACCGATGAATTATATTCTGCGCTAGATAAGAATCTGTATAGTTGTCCTTTGTTTTTGGATTTACCAAAAGCATTTGAAACAGTTAACCATGGCATTTTATTGGAAAAGTTGTTTGGTTTGGGTTTCACGGGAAGCTTTTTTGATCTTCTCTGTAATTATCTGCATGACAGGTCACAGGGAGCCATGGGTAGTAAAAAAATGTTAGCAATAGGAAATATATTACAGCTGGTGTTCCCCAAGGATCCGTGTTGTCACCGATGTTATTTAATTTATTCATGAACGACTTTCCCTCGATAATCTGAAAAGCTACGGTGTATCAATATGCAGGTGATACGGTCCTACTCACACGCCACATACGTTATGAGGAAGCTATTAACGCTCTACAGAATGCAGTTCATAAGGCCATGCAATGGTTTTAAGAAAATTGTGTATTTATCAATGCTAATAAAAGCGAACTCATGTGCTTTCGAAGTCCATGAAAAACGCAAAACATAAACTTACCAATAATTTACATGATGAACATTGCAATTCATGTAAATGTACTGCTATAGAATATGTGGAGACATTCAAATACCTGGATAAACCAGAGTCCTTCTCTGGTTATGAATATTTATGAGAGTCCTTCATAAAACACATCATATTTTTCTGTTAAACATTGCATTTAAGGAACATAGTCGCGTCTTTTCGGCGGAGTCCAGTTGGCATACAGAGATGCATCAAAGAGGGCAGGTGGTAGTGACGATTGCTCCGGTTGGTCTGGCTGCTTGGTGTGCACCATAGAGAGAGCGTGATCTCCTGTGCAAGCACTCGAAGTCTGCTGGCTGCGTCGGACCGTGAGAGCGTATGGCCTCTTCCTGTGTGTCGTCAAGAGCTGCCCGAGCGGCATTATCGGCATTTTCATTCCCTATGACGCCGCAGTGACTTGGAAGCCACTGAAACGTCACACGTGGTGTCTGCGAGGAGACGCTATAGAACACATTCTATGCGACTGTCCTGAATAAAAAGATCAGAGACAGTCCCTGGCGTCCGTTCTAGCGCACCTTGACAATAGACCAACGTCAATTGAAACGATTCTCACATGGTGTCGACAGAAGACATGTTGGCGACGAAGAGACTAAGGTTTTTGAATGAAACGAGCTTGGACAAGCGGCTGTGACAGTGTTGTCACGTACAGCGCAAGAGTGGCGGACTGTTACTGAGGATGTGTGCGCTGTGCTATGTGCTCTCTTTCTCTCCTCTCCATCTTTCATTTCTCCCATCCTGCTCCCATGTGTAGAGTAGCAAACCGGTTGTGCTCTCCACTCTTACCTTCCTTCCTTGGTATACCACCTGCATTTAATGAGAATCGTCGTCGTGCCGTCCTCAAGCATACGTTGTCTCACGGCGTCGTGATTCCATCATTGCCGATCCATTTTCGTCATTCCGGATTCGTCATCCGATTCTTGTCACAGCGCCATCGTCACGCAAATTGTCATCAGACAGTCGTAGTCATCCCATTCTCCTCATACCGTTGCAGTCATGCTGGGGGTGTACGGTTGTTACCATTTCAACATTGTCATCCTATTGCCGTCATGACGTTGTCGTCATGCCACCTTGAGCTGCAGCTGGGTATGTTTGACATGCGGCAACACTGGAGTATCGTAGCGAAGCGTAGTAGTTTTAAACGAGAAAGCTATAAAACATCATGTACACTGAAGTGTCATTGAGGAAGCAGGCCCTTTTGATACCCAAGCGATTGGGCGAGCTCGAAATCGGGAGCAGAAAGACACAGACTCTTAACTGTCTTGGAAGTTTTCTTATTGCCCAGTGGAAGCCTGGAAAATATATTTTACTATTATTGTCGTTTGTCTAAAAGGTCATCCCAACAACAAAAAGGAAAGGCAGGGACCCTAACCAAATTCTCTCCCGGTTGGCTAACGGGCGAGAACTTGGTTGACAAGACTCCAAGAAGCAAAAATGTGATGAATAGGTAATGCTAGTATGTACAGACCTGAACAGAGTCGCGGCAATGTCACTCGCCTCATAGGCTCTCATATAAGAATAACGAACAATGCAGACTCCATACAGCACGCCATTCGATAATTCAGAATCCCCTTGACGGACAACAGATTATTCGGCCACAGAGTGGAGAATTCAAAGCTATAATCTTGTTTTGATATGCCGTCGGTGGCCCACCGAACCGCACCTAGTGGAGCATAATGATTTCAGCAGTTATCGACCACGCCACAACCACAGAACGAACTAGCTGCTACATTCCCTTCTTTTTGCTTAATTATGTAATGGAAATGGAGTATAACATGTGGTGCGGCACATGTGCTCATCTTTCTCAGTAAATAAGACTTCTGTTAGTCGGAAGATACTTCTCCGGTCCCTTGATTTACCTTTTGACGAGTTTATATTGTACAGCACTCGCTAAAAACTTCCTAATGAAGTGTTGGAAAGTGCCATACAATCGTTTACCAGCTATGCTTACCGACTTTTCCAAGAAACGTCTACGTTACACTACAGAGTTTATATTTGTAGAAATCGCAATCATGTTTATGGAAATGTGTGGCCAAAAACCTTAGCGTTCCTCCACCAATTAGAAGTGTTGCAAGTTATTTCAGAACTCTCATTTTTTCTTTTTTTCGAAGGTTATACTAGGTTCGTATATTTCATTTTCCCGTGTCCTCGGTGGAATGAACAAGGCACCTTGTACATATTTGATTAAATTAAGGAAAGGTTATGGTGAATAGATAGGTCAAGTTCAAAGTGTGTGGTCTAATCACGGCGTTTGCAGAAAATTACGTGTGCTAGCGATCCGGACCGTCAAAATATGTTTCAGTTACAACGCAGAATTTATCCCCCTGCCATGTTGAAACTAGGAATGTAACTGACATCATATTTATTCAAAAATAAGCGTGAGGGAGGAATTTGGGGCCAATGTTCTTCCGCAGTAAGATGTGTGTGGAAGAATAACCGCGTTTATAAAAAAATTGTTACCAAATGCGCGAATGCTTTTATGCGCCAGTGCTCGAAACGGATCAGTCATAATGTGGCAGCGTATTGAAGTCTGTGATTTTATTAGAGGCTATTGAAGTTCTTATTTCGGCTGCTAGAAGCAAACAATTGTCTCGAAAGTGGGTAGATTCTGGCATGGTTGCATTTATTCTTTTTATTTTGCAAGCTTTCTGTCGCACAGATAACATTAATGTAACGCTTTTTAAGGAAGTACACAGCTGTATAGAATATTTTTTTTAGGTTTTGCTACAGCATTCTGATTGACATTCTTGCTCTCAGCACATTGTTTGAGCAGTTTGGTAATATTATATTCAACGTACAGCTGCAGTGGAAAAAGATTAGCGCGAGTGACCGATCACCTGATGAAAGAAATTGCGGCACGCGAAGCTGTTGTGCCATACCACGCCGGAAACGAGAGTGCCAGGTACTGCCTCTTTGACGCATGCATTACGGGGCACTTTAGATACCAGTGTGCACGGGAACCCAAGCGCCGCGTACAGGACTTCCCTGCTCCAGTCATTGGTCACTCGTGCTAATCTTTATCCGCTGCAGCTGTGCGCTGAATACAAAAATGAATAGCCTCACTTGCTCCAAGCAACGGTAAAACACAATTACCTTGGTGCTGTCCAGCTACATGACATTTGTACATTTTTAAACCTTGGCTGAAGTTACGTCCCATGAAGATGAACTTTCGTTTTTTTTATTTGCAATGAGCTTTTGCGTCTACCATAGTGATCTTCATAGAAGATATGCTGGATGGTATGCTTTGAATAGAAAGGTGAAATAACGGTGCCAGATTTTGCATATAGCTCCGAATGTCAGGCGAAGATAAATAAAATTCTTCAATTTTCTGAATATCAAAAAAACTGGCCAGATGCTACACAGTATGTTTGTCTGCGCTATGCCGAATCACCGGCCAATTTTCACCGAAGCTGTTTTGTCTAGCAGTTTCGTGAGGGAAATAAGCTAGCTGAAATTAAACGGTGCGCTTTGAAAGTGCTGCCCTGACCTAACGCTTTTAAGTACTTGCCTGAGGAACTGTTAGCAAGATCGGTGCTTCACTCACACATGAGAACATTTCACAGGACAATGTCCTCTCATTTTCACAAAATTTGATCTCGCTTGGTTGCAGAGTTCGGTGCATCACTGTCTCATACAGCACAGCTAGCTAAATAATGCGCCATTTATTAAAGCTCGTTTATCCCGTTCTGTAGCACTTGCACTAGAAATTTATGGCAAGGATTGCAGCTAACACACACAGTTTGAAGTTTTCCCATCCAACTATATAAACCATGAGTGAACGCCTATTTGCAAGCCTCGTAATCCTGGCAAACCATAAACTGATTTCACCATATCGAGGCAATGAATTCGTATACTCTCGCTAAATGTGAGGGAAATTCTAATACAGTGACTGGAAGGTGTTGAACCATAGTTAGGTGCTCCAGGCATCGGTACAGGAACTGGCACCTCTGCGCACCGCCCCTCGGATCTCCTGTAGCTTAATCATTCAGAACACTAGCAATATGCATCGGTCTTACTGCAGCAGACTTCAATAAGACCTAGCTGTTGCTTCTTCTATTCGACAAATTATAATCCTGAATTCTCGAACGCACATCGAATTGAAGAACAAATGCCACTGAATTTGAATTTTAGTAAAGAATTCATTCTCGCTGTGTTCATATAGTTTTTGAAGTTGATACTACATTTCCCCAACAAATGACAATAATCATAGTTACACAGCGTTAAAATCGACTTGTGCAATATCAATCTGAGTCTTCGTAAAACACTTGAAATTAGATACTATGTCAGAAGTTCGGATATATGATGTGAAGCTTTATTTCAATTCTGAGGCACATCTGTGCTTACGTTTGCACATTAGTTGCTATTGCAGGTGTCACTGCTCCACAGAGTTACGCCGTCGCCGCAGCTCTTCTTGTATGCGTCCAGGCAACTCTTGGGGACAGCATCCGCTGTTTCTCTTGATTCCCAGAGGTAACAGACTGAAACGGAAGCAATATAAATTATTATGAGTTGTGTGTTCTTTGAGAAGCTGAGGCTTATTAATAAACGTATCCATTCAGCTTAGCTTATGCGCAAGTTTGGCAAGCAGGAATTACTCTACAAGCACCCACATCACGATCATCATAAACTTTTGCCAGTTCGTGTCAAGCCTTGCGCGTCGCTCGGACGATGGGCTTTGGGTTGTCTATCTTGCGCTGTTGTGAATATTGATTGAGCAGGCGTAGATAGCATCAGCGTGCAGGAGATAGAGGACACGACTGTAGGGGCTGACGGGTAGGGTCGAGAGGCCGTAGCGCCGCCGGTCCTGAAAATTCTGTCGCGGGGAGTTTGTTGCAACATCAATCAGCAGCTCAGTGTACTAGCACAGAACAGCCAATAAACTCACAACACACTGTCCTTTTGCCTTTCTTATGTATGGTGTCTCGTGTTTAGGAAACCAGTGGCCATCGCCGAGAGAAACGCATTCACTGCCAGGCTCCTTGCGATGGAAATATGTGCAGTGGTCATCGCCTCCACGAAGAGCCGTAAATGTTGAGGCATTTACAAAGGAGCGAGTTCTTACAGACAACTGCTCATTTCGTGTCGACTCTTTGTACCACCGACCTATAATTAGCGTAGGCGCAAAAGGCTCTGTATACATATATATCCGCTTATTTTCAAAACGCAGATCAACCCTGGTGACACTGTGGTGGTTCTCACGACGACCTGCGTCCTGCAGGTCGTCGTGAGAACTAAGGTGTAAAGGTGAAGGCGAAGTGTGACCTAGAGCAAAAAATTATTACTGCGAACGTGCTGTGGGCGCAATGCACACTTCTTAGCACATGTGAATTGTTGATTTAATGCATATCACTATTAGACAGCGCTTGAGAAAGGATATTCACGGAAGAGAATGTTAGACGTAAGGGCAATAATAAATGGTCGGCAAATTTACATTGCTTGCCTGGAGAAGTCTTATATTGAACCCGACGTAATATAAGGTAGTCCTTATTGCAAGAAAATAATGTTGGTAAAATTATCCTCTCAACGTAATCTGTAAACAGCTGACAGCTTAATGTGTCAAACTAGCTCCAGGCTCACGACTACCTAGGCTTGCATTGTGTACACTGCGAATGAATTTCATGCGGTCAATCTATGAATGCCTGTAAGAAAACAAATGCACACTAATAAAAGAACTGTAAACCATAAGAACCAACTATGTTACCGTATGGTAGTATCGATTCTGCATATCGCGTGGCCCAAGATGACAATGAACTCTACGAGCCTCATATACCCAAGCTAGGCGAGAACATTTAGTCACACCTCGAACGGGTGGGGCACTTCGCTTCACTTACGGTGCGTTCACACCACGAGATTTCCGTCGCTCGAGAAGCTGCGCGATACTCGCCAACAAAACGGGCGCGTTCACGACGAATATGTCTTTACGCGCCACGAAATGTCCATTGGCGTCCGCCAGTTCTCACGCCGATGGGCTGAAACTCACAAGGTCCCTTCTCGCAAGTTCCTTCTGAATTCATAGTTATTGCTGGAGCATTTCGCATGTGTCTGTTAAAAGTGCACTGCACACACATCAAACGTAGACATAATATTATGTGTGAAAATATAACAACGATCTTCCATAAAATCCACGTTTGGGACCGTGTCGTATAGTAGGCATCGCTAACATTCACAACAGCATGCTTGCCAACAACACCGGGCCGGCTGCGTTCGCAGCTACAGAGGCGCTACAGCGCGTGCATGACTGATCTGGATATGCACGATGTAGCAAATATATTTCGTAAACATCTCGTGAATAATAAACCCTCTTCTGCATGCTGTCGACGTGAAACGTGAAATCTGCAATATATTGCATTGTTTCTGATCTCAAATTGGGGATGTAAGCTCCGGCTCCAATTTCTCAAAAGTGAAGCCTTTATGTCACTTAATTCTCCCCATTTAGTAGGTGCTGGCCGCTGGCTGTTTCTGTCTTGACGTGTATACAGCAACATGAGCCACTGCGCTTGTACCCGAATGGAAATCTCGGCTCACTGTGTATGCTCAACTGAGCTAGCAACACTCGGTGCATAAACACTCTTGGCCAATCCACCAGAATGAAAGGTGGCACTCGGCAAGTGCCCTAATCGACGACCATGACGAGATGGCTCAACAAGTCGGCAGCAGAAGTAGCCGGGCGTGGAAAAAACAAGAGCTTGCATTGAGTGATGAACCTTGAGCTATTTATAAGGGAAAATATCTCAATCAACCTAAAATAAAGCTTCCCTGACGTTCAGATTGCCAGCGTCATACACTATTTTACGGTATCTAGGTGACACGTGGAAGCTTACAGCCCAACTCAGCCAGGTGTTACCCTCTGTGGCGATGCATTGCCAATGTCTAGCGACGCTGAAAACCAGGGCACCTAGCTCACGACTACCTAGGCTTGCATTATGTACACTGAGAATGAATTTCATGCGGTCAATTCCAACGCCTACCGCGCTGGTGCTTCTCTAATCTCTTTACAGTCGTAGAAGGTTACCGAACCTTTTTTTCTGCTCACTCAAACTCGTCTAGTGCAAATCTCAGATATTTACGTGGCCAAAAAGTAAGGTATAATAATGTATCTATGGGGGTTAATCTCTCGGCGGGGAGGACACAGTGCACGAAAAGGTATCAGCACTCGGAGTGCTCTGTCCGCATGGCTGATCGCGTTCAAGATAGGGCAGAGCGCTTTGAAGACGCAGCGGCCACTGGGGTAAAATTTCCGGGCTTATCACATCTCCTTATCTCAATGAAGGTATTATCCACTGCGTGTGACCGGCCTAATGCGCTTGTTCTTGTTGCGATATAAATTACATGGACAATAGTACAGCGCATTTCCGCCGTTGCCGTGATGTTGCGCAGACGTCCAAGTGCTATGTCATCGCCGCCGTATGCTGTGTCTGCGAGTGAACGCGTACGAGGGTTAGCATTCGATGGTGGCTCAAACTCCCGCGCGCAAGGGATGAAAGCGGGGAGGTAGCGCGCCGTCTTGCATAGCGCGTAAAGCTCCCCCCCCCCGGTGGGGGGGGGGGGGGTGAGGGGGGCATTCTACTCCAGTGACCGCTGCGTTTTCAAAGCGCTCTGCCCTATCGTGAACGCGATCTACCATGCGGCCAGAGTACGCCGAGTGCTGATACCTTTGCGTACACTGTGTCCTCACCGCTTACTTCGCGCTGAAACGAGAGGCAGCCCGAAGGCCTAAATGGCTCGGTGCTGCAGCCGTTCTTCCTCACTCCAGCGTTTTGACAGGGAGTGTGCGCGGTCATCGAGGGAGATGTGTCCAGGTTTGCTTGTGCGCCCGTGACACCATGCTTGTTAATTTAGTTAGTGAGCGAATGTCAATTTGTATAGCTCTCTACTAAGTGGCTCTCGCAATGAACGTGTCGCCTATCGAGCGAAACTGCTACTTTTTTAATGCGCTAACCTTAGGAGTTTCAAAGTGGAAAGTACCGTATGTAAGGCGGGGGAACCGGTCATGTGGTATAGTGTAGAGGATATATATACGCGTATATAGTGCGTATGACAGTGATCTGCTCCGGACCACCGTGAGTTGCCCTTCACTTCTTGAAGGGGCAGGATGTGTTTAGATGGAGCTGCTCAACATCACTTTGTAACGCGGTATGAATCGTGGATCCGGCATCTTAATGAGGTGTGACGTCATGCTATCACATTTCTCTCGTATTTACCGCTGAATCACCACAGATGTTTTTTTTTTCTTTTACTGTGCAGAATTTCCTTTTGCCAATATCTTACCGTCCTTTTCTTCCATGACAATTTTGTCAACAATGCAGTTTTTATAATCGCTGTACAAAACTTGGGTAGCATACGAGTGTGTGGTGTCTGAAAAAAGAAAAAGTTCACATTTCATACTCAGCGGATTCGCATAAGAAGCCGCTTTTCAAAAACACTGTTTTCTAAACAGCGTTCATGCTTATCATTTAAATAGGAGGAATGCGCGCAATATAAACAAATAATTGAAGTTCATTAAGCGGCTATGAGTGCTTCCTCGGGTACCGCATTTCAAAGCGCGGCTACAGTTGGAAAACTTTACGGCACCAAGTGGTACGGCAGGAAAAATAATAGTCAGATCCTGTGCAGTAATTCGACTTATCTAAGCTTATAATATCAATGAAATCGCGTGATGCAATAAATATATTCTGGTGTTTCGATTTGTCGGAACTTCTTCACGTTTTTCGAAAAAGAAATGCTATGCAAATTTTGTTTCGACAATGAGCGTATATGTATCAAAAGCACCACCAGTGTTTTTCATATAAAGAAAGAGAAAGAGACATTCATTGAAAGTTATAAAAGATAACAGCTAATTCTAAATTTGTGAGACAAGCTCGTAAGTGGAAATCACTGTTACTTTATAACTTCAGCTAATCATCAATCTAAATTACTTGTCTAATCTAATTACTAAATTAATTATTACTTGCAATTACCGATAGCAGCAACTTTACGTCTCTGCCTTTATGCTTCGATGGAAAATACTTTTGCTGCCTCTGCAAGATTCACGTGGACTTGGGCAGTGAAGGCTCTAAAGATTGTCTGTTTTTACACATGTAAGATACGGAATAATTTTTACTTACCATTATTTATGTATGCAACACACGTGTCGGGCCGATCTCCAATAAGAACATAGTTGACCGGGACGTCCGTTCTAGAAAAGAAATAGCGAAATGCATATTGAAACATCTGTTGCCCTATAGTTGACGAATCTGTAGCTGCGCTCAATACAACGCATCATCGGTGCACATGATATCATTTCCCTGTGCTTAATGTGCACATATGCTCCATAATCAAAACTATTTGGATAAATTAGCCGAAATATATTAGGCACAAGGTTTATATACGCCGTTACATGTTTAGAGGCAGAAAGATATCAGCAGAAAGCTATGTTGTGAATACTAACGACGCAACATTCTCCACACTCATGTGACCTTGAAATCTCAATGACCGTCATTTGGTAAGGCTTTATATATTACTTTTCTTAACAAAACGAACCTTTGCGGTCATAAGCACGGACCGGATCTCCTTGTGCGCAACAGTAGCGCCATTGTCGGTGCTGCTGCGCCACCTTGGCAAATGCAGGAAGCACTATATATACTTGAGAGTGAGATCGCTAAGACTCCACTGACCGCGCATGAAATGACTGCCCAGGAGCTATCGAAGATGACTGCCAAGCGAATAGCTCCTTATGCGGGCTGCAGAAATCAAATAGTCACTTCAATAATACTTGCGAATTATACCACTGACGTCTGTAACGGTGCTTCACGAGGCGGCAAAAATTAGCATGGCCACCGTCTGAGCACCAGGTAATCAAAACTGCTGCGCATTTTCTGAAGGCACTTACAGCTCGGCGCGTTCGAAAATTGCGAAGCGTGTGATTGCCGAATCTTGTTTAGGGGCTGCTTTGTCGCTGTCGTACCTTCACACAATGCGTAGTAGTTTTGATTCCCAGGTGTTCAGACTGCGAATGGCAGGCTACCCGCAAAATTTACTATCCACCATTGCCGAATGCCATTTAGCAGACTTAAAACAGCCAAAACCTGGCAAACGTGACAATCTAAAAGAGAAAAAAAAAGAAAAGTTCGCATTTGAGAACGGCGGTCATTCCCTATTTGCACCGAATGTCTGATGGTATACAAAAGGTAGCACATAAGGCCGGCATTAGAGTTGTTTTTGCGGCAAAAAACAAGTTCTCTAGTATGTGCCAGAAACTGAATCGGAAGGACACGGGGTCCCGCACCTATCATAAGAAACACACTAAAAAGCCAGTTGATTGCTGCGACAACGTAGTGTGCGAAATCCCCCTCTCGTGCGGTCGATGCTACATCGGCCAAACGGGTCACTGTATTATTGACCACCTCAGATCACACTGAAATTTATTGAAGGGGTGTGTGCCCGTTGTGGTTGTCGTGCATTGTTGGACAAATGCAAAATACTCAGGCGCTATGGTGACTAGCGTGCTCATTAGATATTTCAGGCTTTTTGCATCAACAAGCAAGGCGATATGTGCGTCAGCGTTCCTTCTCTATCGTTCCTCACGAGGGAACTCGCGTATCTTGCACGTGGATGATGGCGACAGTTTAGCTGTGCTCTTTTATTGCGATAGCAATTATATGGACACTCAAAAGCAGATTTCTGCCGTCGGCGTCGCCGTCGCCGTGAGGTTCCGTATGACATCAATGGAGATGAAATCGTCGCCGCGTGCCGAACGCTGTTTGTGCGAGTGAAAGGGCGCGAGGGACGCGCGCTTTCACGGGGAGTGAACGCACGGCGGAGAACAAACGCGCGTTCTACGCCGTGCTCCTTAAGGGCTGCAGAAGTAGGCGTCTCTTTCCTTCTTTACAATCACCATATATGTAGAGCAAACGCGCCTTCTTCCGACGCGCGAAAGGCCGTGGGGGAGGGGGAGGGAAGGGAGGCGACGTTTAGCTGCGGCACCAAGTGCCTATTTATATCAGAGGCTCCGGCAACAGTCACCAACGCTGCACGCATTTTGAGCGAACGCGGGCAAAACGCCGACGGCGTCGACAACAGTTCTGCGTGTTGCCGGTGCTCCTGCATGTCCAAGTTTATACAGCTGATAAAGCTACTATCATTACTCCGTATAGCTCTCTACAAATTTGCTATCGCAATTGATGCTTCGCCTTTCAGGTGAAACTGCGACAACTTTTTTACATTCTCCATCGTAGCTATCCTCTTGCCAATGTATTCCTACTATAATATGTACTCCTCTCCCTCCTGCTTATTCAAGCAGCTGTAGATATTGCTGTGCGCGCAATAAAATATTGGTTGAATGTTAGCGCTTTGTCTGTCTCAGTCACGTCTCATTGTTCGGCGCTGTCACTCGTTTTCTTCAGCCTATGTTCACCGCTAATGCCCATTGGACCCTCGCTGCCTGTTCGTGCCTCCTGGCCATCTGGGACAGGACATAATCTTCTGCGATGACTTCAACGCGCATCCCACAGCTAGTGACAGCTTCCACCCGTAACTGCGCTGGGACCATCACTGCCAGTTGGCAGTTCCTGGTTGTCTGCGAAAGGACAGCTTCTTCTTCAGTGACTTGAACGCGCATCCCACAGCCTGGGATAGCCGCAGCTGTAAGTCTCAGGGTAATGCTCTGGTACTTGCTACCCTTGTGGTCGGCCTCCTCATCCTAAATACTGGTGAGGCCACCTATGTGCGTTGTCATTTCTGAGAGAGAGAGAGAGAAAATGATTTAATGAAAGGCAGGGAGGTTAACCAGGACTGAGCCCGGTTGGCTACCCTACACTGGGGGAAGGAAAAAGGGGAGAGAGAGATGAAGAGAAGAATAGAAAGTCCACTGTTGATATCGCCGACATAGCAACAGATCTCTGTTCTATCACTGATTATCAATCAGTCCGGGTCATAGACGGTCACTCAGTCCTGTAGTTTTTAAAAATCGCAGTCATTTCGTCATTTCTGAAGCGTGAGCATAGCCATCGACCTTAATATCCCAACAGGTAGCTTTGCTTACACCAGAGCTACCACCCCTGACAAGTGGGCGTCCGACCATTTTCCAATTATCTGGCGTCCTTGTCAACTCGGGTCCAAGTTCAAGAACAGGGATAACTCCTGGCGGAACCTCCGCAGCAATTCCTGCAGAGGCTTTCTACGCGTGGTTCAGCAGATTGTAATGTCGGCTATATCAGCGCTTACCGCACCTGCGACCGCATAAACTATGGGCTACGCGACGCCAAGCGAAGCGCCACGTTGGGCGGGTCAAAGAGCTGGAGCACTCGACTGCCTTGTGGCGAATAGACGGCGCCTGTTGACGTCATCAAATTTGAGGCGTGGGTAAAGCTGGCAGTGTCAGCTCAGCCATCTATGAGGCTCGCCACGGTTCCAGGATGTGGCAACGTCGGCGGTTCCTCATGCAAGGTCCCACGTGACGACAGCTTATCCTTGCCGTCGTGATCGCATTGGGGATCAACGAGATGGACCTGGCAGAATGCCTAATGGACCTCGTGCTCGTGCCTCCTGTTGCTAGCGGAACGACAATCCCGCCGGCTTGACGGGGTAGGTAGGTGGTGGCGGTGGTAGTGTTGAAGCTGAAGCAGGCGGGGTTAGCCTGGTATACATGTGCGGCAATTGTTCCGCCTGATCCTCCTTTGAGTTGAGATCAGGGGTGTGTCACCAGGTGCCGACGAGCCCCGTGTCTAACAGGAAGGCTAGCGTCCCTATGCGACAAGCCTTTCGCTTGCCACGAGCTCCTTGCTGCTCTGGGGAACGCGAAGCGACGCAGTTCCCCGTGGTCATACATCATCACTGTCAAGATTATGTGAAACATGGTTAACCCCGAGAAGGGCAGGCTGCTCGATTTCCTCGACATCTCGTGGTCTGGCTGCCTTCCGTATGCATGGCTGGGGGTTGTCGTCGTGCCAGTTCTAAACCGGGAAAATCCGTTAAGGCATACGCCTCCTGCAGGCCCGTCTATCTCACCTAAGGAAACTGTATGGTCCCTTGGCACGCCTTCAGTGGATATGAAGCGCTCTAGACTTTTTTCCGGAACATCGAATATGGTTTTGCCATCACCGGTACTCAGCGGACTTTATCGCGAACGTCGTCTCTTTGATGGAGGACGTCAGGGGCTCTGAAGAAGTGGCACTCCTAATGCTTCTTGGCGTAGAGAGCGCCTTTGATGACTTTGATGACATTTAGCACTCTGCCAACGACCTTGGATCGTCAAGACAGTTCAACACTTCGTCATGTCCTGCCCTCAAGGGCGCGCCTTTCGTGTTCGGTGGAAGGGTTATGAACTCCCATCGAATGGTTTGTTACGGATTTCCGCAGGAATCAGTCCTTCTCAACTTGTTGCAGATGTCCCTCCATTTTGTTGTTACGGCTGGCCTTCAACACCGCGTCGAAGTCGAAGGCAGCACATAATTCCAATGCACCCACGTGCACTGCTATAAAAGCCCTTCATTAAACATGGCACATGTTGCAGTGGCACTTTGCGTCACTCCATCCAGACCAGCTCGTCACCGTCGAACAATCCCCTGTCCTCCGTCCCGTTCCTGATCGCTACCTCCCAAGGAAGTACCGGTCTCTTTTACAGTGTTTCCGGATTGGCTGATCATGGATGGCATCGCAGAAGTATAGCGAGGGTCTGGTTTTATCTGCAAACTGCATGGCGTGCGGCACGGTAGAGACGATTGAGCGCGTCCTATACCATAGACCTGGTCCGCATTCTGACCCACCTAATCCAATGAGATCAATCTCTGTTCACATTGTTTCCACTATTCCTGTGGTCTCGGCGTCACAACTTCGGTTCCATGGCCGGTGCCGCAACTTCGCCTTCAAGCACCTGCTTTTATGTTCCAGGAAGACACGGGGATGATGTCTAAGCTGTAAATGTACCGCTGCCAGCCACTATCAGCTATGTGTGGTGCGACTGCGACGACCATAATGCTCTCTCTTTTTTCCTCTTTGTGTCCTTTCACCCAAGGCCCCGAGACGTGCTCCCGAAAGGGTTACAGAAAATAGCGCTTCTTTCTCTCTGCAATCACCCTCTTTCTTTATTCTCCTCCGACGACTCTAATATCTTACATATTTGACACACTGTTGGGGTCACTCTAAACAGAGATGTGGAGTGAAACCAATACGAAACGGCATATCTCGACACGAAGCGCACGAATTTCTGCCTTGGGGGTGCACACGCTTCGCCACCTTCAGCCCAGGCGGAGGAGAAGCGTGACACAGCGCCACTGCCGACCATCGTATCTGCTGAACCTTCAGACTCTTCAGACCCAAGAAAGATTTCACGCGAATGCTCGTGCCTCTCGAAAGTTGGCGTTCAGCGACGTCCGTTATCCGAAACTATGTTAAAGAGGTTAGATAGCTCATCGGTCCGCGGGTTGTCCTTGCTATCGGGAAGACACCCGGCCATCGCTCGACGTTCACTCTAGCCACAGAAAGGTGCGCACTTCTAACAACCTTTAAAACGATACCTTTCTTTGACTACTACACGCGGTTTCACTGGTTTTACGGCTTATCTGACACGGAAGAATAATCGCAGGCTGGACTGCAGAACTGGCCTTAGTTGTAAACCACGCCACGGCCGCGCTCAGCTGCTGCAACGCACATGGTATTCCTCTGCGAAACACCACGTGCTATGCTGGAGCATTGGCACAGAGGCACATGAACGTAGGTTACAAAAGGAGCACTTTGCAAAGCAAAAAAAAATTCTTGCAACGGCGCTGGCTGAAGGGTCATTTGAAAACAGGTGCAGTGAAAAGGAAATAAGTCAGCGGGTCTGTCGTCACGTCGCATGGTGGGGTTGAGACTATGTTTTGAGCACACTCGAATATGTCAACAAGTCAAATTGAATGGAGAGTCGAAATTACTTCGTTATGTCCGTTGCTTCGTTAGATCCATTATTGCCATTTACTGAAATATACATATATGCCCAATGGTGTGCACAAGTGTGTACATGGAATTAAGAAGACGGCTTTGTTTCCCGCGGAACCGCTACACAGCCACGCATGTAATGAAATGTGAAAAATATATATCCATCGGCGTGTGCAACACGCGACTTAGCACCTTCTGTTCCATTGCGGTGGTATTTCATATCCACTTTCCACTTAGCTCGTCACTTTGGAGCAGCACCAGGCACAAAACACATCGAGGAGGCATGCGAACTTCGCCGCGCCGGCTTTCCTCGGCCTGCTCCTAGCCCCCGAGATTGCACCGATGCCACTGCAATCTTGGAGGCTACGCCCAGCTGATACCTCGCACTGCGCGCCGCAGGAAAAAGGAGAAGTGATTGCACGGCCTGGGCGTGACCCTCCACTTTGTGCCGTAGAGGTCCCTGAGGCGAGCACCTGCTGCGGCTGCCATTGCGGCGCACCGAACTGACTTGCGAAGGCTTGCTCGTGGCCCCATAGGTTCAGCCGGGGAGATCTTAGAGGCCACGCCCAGCTGTTACTGGCCGCGCGACGCGCCGCGCAGAAGTGCATGCACTGAATATTCTCCAGCACCGCGCGTCGCCGCGCCGCGTGGCGCGGCTCGCGCAGCCTGGCACTTGCGAGAGAGAAAGGTCAGTGCGCAACTGCGATATCTATCTGCCGCTTATGCGCATTCGACGCTGCGCCGTGCTCCCTATTGGGCAGCAGAAGTAAGCGTCACTTTCTTCTTTAATAAAATCACTACTACTACTACTACTACTACTACTACTACTACTACTACTACTACTACTACTACTACTACTACTACTACTACTACTTATGCGCATGTGCGCAGCAACGCGCTGCGTTGACAAACGCCCGGCGTTGCGCGACAACGTATTCGACGCGTGGACAACGGATTTTTTAACTGCCGCGGCGAATGAGCGCCGGACCCTGCGGAAGGCGATGTACTCGGCGCGCCACGGTCGGGCATTTCCCAGTAAAGCGACCAATCTAGTTCGTTATATCCATTGGCAGGAAAATTTCACTTCGTTAAGACGATGTTTTAAATACATGGATCATCATGAGGATTTCAAGCGGAATTTCATTTACTTTGTTAAATCCCGTTTCCTATAACGAGGTTTGATTGTATATATCTCCAGGTATACAGGAAACCTATCAACAGTCCTCTAATGTATTTTGCTAATTGGTTGTCTTTTCCTCAACGCCACCGAAACGGACCGGTAACGTGATTGATAGATCCACGACAAATGTCTCCAGCTCTGCTGACCTTCAAAGAGACCACTATAGAAGTAAACGCTCTTAAATATCCTTTACAAGCGTAAATAAACGTTTAAATTCACTCTTCAATGATTTAATGAGTACTGCTCTGATCTACGGGTGTCCTAAGTTTGATCTCGAAATGTCTTGACGTTCTTTGTGACCAACAATTCTAGTATTTTCGTAAATTCCTTGGCACTTCGTCAGTTGCACTTCGTCAGTTTACGCGGATCCCGATAGTGGCTTCAGTGTTTTGGGAGATTACCAGCACATAATTCAAATACACACTTTATTTCTACAAATTCTCAAATATAATCAGCTCTGTTCTGCGGCAAGTGTTTTATACTGTCGACATGCCTTGAGGCACGCACATATTTTTGCAATTCTTACATCATATTCCGGCTAATTCATTTGGCCTAATTTTTTTGTCAGTTGCTCTGGTAGCTATGTAGTCTATCGTGTATATTTGCTAGCTTACACACCAAATAATTCTCTCGTGACTCTTCCATTGTCTAGAAATGTGGCCGGGCAAGCATTTACCGAAAATGTTATAATAGGCCACAACCACCCCCGCGTGATGAAAACACACAAGGTGTGCCCTGCCGATTGCACCGGAGACTGCCAAGCGCATTTAGTATATCAAGCTACTGATTTGGCACCACCGGTCAGGGACGGCGGCCGAGTATCATTGAGGAGCCTCATGCAGACGCATAGTTGCTGCGCGTTGTTTTTGTTCTTAGGCAACCAGTTCCAGCCTCAAATAGCGAAGTACTGCCTTTTGAGTTATCATACAGATTTTCCCTCCTGAATTCTTTCTTGTAGATCGTTGTTGTAAATCTCCGTGGTTCTATGGCTTGCTCAGAGAAGCTTTTCACGATGGTCAATTGGCAACGGTCTCCGAAACACAATGCAAGAACGGTTACAATGGGAAAGGTGCCTGAGTACTGCGTTCACCCTTTCGGTGCCGATTACACGCCCGGCACGCGCACATTAGGAGCCAGCCACAGTCACGGACATCTAAGCTTTTGCTGTCAGGGCGACTGCACGGGATGTACGTGACGAAGCACCGATATTCCCTCTTCTTTAGGTCAGCTTTGTGTACTCTTGGGTGCCACTGGCGTCGTCACGCACCCTGTACGTTTGCTCAGTGCCAGCCGTCTCAACGCGCCCCTCCGCGTGTCAGGTATAATCGACATGTCATGAGCTGCGCCTCTGCCTAATCTCGGCGCCGACACCGCGACGGGCGCCCACCGCTGGCACTTAATCATCCCATTGTATTTTGCTGGTCAAGCGACGACCATTGTTGACCAAATACGCTAGCCGTATCTTACGCTTTCCTCGGCAGCCGTTCCCTTCAACAGGATGAAAAGGGTGGAAAATGCCGATTTCAAGCTTGCCGATCTATAATTAAAGACATAACTCGTTCTTTTCTAGCAGCAGGCTTACAGGCGAATACCAGGAAAAGCCTCGTCTCTTACGTACGTAGGAGAAGGCAAAACGGGAAGGTCAATTGCAGGCACTGGTAAAGGAAGGGAGCCTGTGTAGGAAAGGCAGTTCGCCTCTTTGCAAAGCACGTTCGTTGTTTCCATTTCGCCTACTACTAAACCCATTATGAGAATTCATGTGGTACAGCTCTCCCTGCTCGATGCTTTACCATTTAATATTGTGAACGGTCTATGAAGGTAGCATTTTTTATGGAGCCCCCTTAGCAGTCTGGCGCCTGATGCTGCAGTCCCCTTAATCCCAAGGTTAATCTTGTCCTGTGCTCAATGTATTACTAAATGTATATAATTGTACACAAGTGGTTTTATTGTTTAATGCACCATTAGAGACGCCTAAACAATTTCGTCATCTTTCGTCATCCGACCCGACGTGGTTGCTAAGTAGCTATGGTGTTGGGCGCACGAGGCCGCGGGATCGAATCCCGGCCCCGGCGGCCGCATTTTGTTGGGGGCGAAATGCGAAAACACCCATGCACTTCGATTTAGGTGCACGTTAAAGAACCCCAGGTGGTCCAAATTTCCGGAGTCCCCCCCCCCCCTACGGCGTTCCTCATAATCAGATCGTCGTTTTGGCACGTAAAACCCCAATATTAAATTATTTTTTTCAATTTTGTCATCCGAACAATACCAGGTTGGCATGACATTTGCCTACAAATCAAGACAACTATTATCACAAATTACTAAGTCGGATAATTCCATATTATATTGATACAAATCGCAAGGCCGCAGACATGTTCATTGCAAACTCGCTCTCAAAAAACACAGTTCTACCAGCCCTAGGAATATAAAACCGCAGTTTTCGCAGGAAAATTACAGAAAGATTGTTTGTCACAACTTCCACGCTCACAAAAAGCGACAAGATTGGTCGTACCACTTTTTTGTCGGTGGTATTGCAAGCATTTTCAATGGTAGCTCACGTACTTTTGTGTGCGAGTTGGATGGTACATATGGGACTAAAGACCAACTACAAAATATGAATGCCATTTTTTCTTCCTCTTTTACTCAAACACTCAATAATCTCGACGCACGACCTGATCAATTAGAAGTTTTTTTTTCATTTTTGTTTTATCTCTTTACAGATGTTTTTAAAGGTTCACGCGCAAGTCAAAAGTGATTGCAAAATAAATTTACACGCACCGTTCTGAACTGTTCGGGGATTTCACGTGCCAGGTGTATGTTACTTTCCCGGAATCCTCGTCAATGGATGTACGGTCAGCAGTTAGACATCTGAACGCCGGTATGTCTACGCTTGCCACAGCCAGCACCAGGTTCGGCAGGCTCTTGACAGCCTACACAATGAAACAAATTAAATGATGGCAGCATAAGCATGACAATCCAAAACGATGTAAAATACGGAGCCCGCATTCATAAAAAGTTATTACGCGAAAACTGCATAATGCAGCCAACAGCAATGTTGGACATCATCATTAGTGAATGCAACCGACCAAGTCGCACCCCAATGACGGACAAAAGCGTTTCTGAATCGCACATCTGGGGCCCTATAACGTAAAATGATTCCAAACTGTTTTCATTCGAATTTATGCAATCAGCCTCCACGATTGGTCAAAACATCTTCGGGCCACTCCCAGCTTCGCCTGTCTTTCACGCGAAGTCACGAAAACCACGATAGCTCCCCATCTGATATAACGTGTACACACTAATTATGCATGATTAAACTGCACAAAATAAAAGTAATCATTCCTGATTCGACGCCTTTTCACCATTAGCCCTCTGCTATTGGTCCAATGTTGTTTTAGCTACGCCCACTTCGCCTGTCTGTCATGCGACCTCACAAAACCGCAAGAAGTCACCATGTCAAAGTGATGTGTACGCGAAAAAAAAATACATTATTATGCCGAACAAAACTGAAAATTTTTCTTGATAGCTACAGAAGGAAATACAGACGATGGCTGCCCGCCGATCACTCAGGCACTCACCACTCGCACCTGCCGGTGAGCATGTATTTATTTGCGCATGACAAACCTTTTTGCGCGGCAGTTAAACGGAAGCGTAGTTCGTGAAGTCATCATCTCTATAAACGAACTCTCTTATGCACCTACTACTGCAATCTAAAACATTCAAGCAACTTAATAAAAAATATATCAAGCTTAAGAGAGAATACACACATATAACACACGTTGCCATGAAAAATGGTTCATCCCGGTTTTGAGAAGAAATGATCGTGAACGCCTTGCCAGGGCTACTGAATTCTTAGCTAAAATCCCACATTGTTATCCATACCTTGACACTACAGGAGCTCATTTGTCTTGCTAAAGCTATCATTTAAATCACCGTGGTAGAGTGAAGCCAAGTGTAATTACTCCCTTTAACGGTGTAACCTAAAAGCTCCCAAGCAACCAGCTTTTAGCTTGGCCGCCTCTATTTGCTTCTATATGGGTCCAAATAAAATTAAATGAAATAAACCTTGTACCTTTGTCGAAGGCCTCTTGCGGGAAATTATTATTATTATATTAGCTGGCTAAGAGATGGTGCTCTATGTGATGTACAGCCTCTTCAATCATCTCACATAGACTCCTGCGGAATCTCTACAACTGCCTCATTATCACTTTGATAACTAGGACCAGAATGAAAAATGAATATATGACTTCTAAATAATTTATTGGAAGACAAAAAATACAAAATTTACTAGTGACCTCAAGAAAACTACAAATGAACTACATTTTGTCTTATTCTTATTTAGTCCTTTTTTAAGGCTTCGTGCCGGATAGCGTAGCCACACTCTACACATTAAACGATTATTGACGCCTATGCTTAAGATTATACCAGTCCCACACAATAGTCTGCAATTAAAAGAAAACATGAATGATCACTTTCAGTTATACTGTTGAACTCTTGCGAAAAGTCAATATTTATGTAATGTCTAACCCCACGGTGTTATGTTAAATTGGCGCTGGATTTTGTATGTTCGACAGCGTACAAATTATTGATTTCATAAATAAAACTTACCTTCTTTAAGATAAACAAATTAGCCTTTAAGTACACAAATTAACAACGATTCCATATACATGCAAAGAAACAAAAACAGAAGTCATGTGATATTTTCTTCCACACTTTACTACAGACACGACAACGCAGTTCATTGTATGGATTGAAAAACTGTGACTTATCAAAAAAACTTGTTAGCGTCTGCATGCACCGAAGCTTTGTTGAAATGCGTAAAGAGCGCTGAAAGCTGTCTTGATTTCTGTGTTATTACAATGTGAGAACAAGGTCATACCTACGGCCCTCGCCGAAACGACATCATCCACGTTATAAACTGTCCAAACGCAGCTCCTTGTCGTGTCTTGGCTGTCCCGTTCTACGAAATCGTACACACACGGCCATCATCTCAAAGAGTTAGTTGACCTTGGCGCGAGAGAAGAACAGGCGCATGTCTGGAATTGTGGTTAGGATCCGGCTTGTGTGCTGGAAGACCGAGTTTCGATCGCACTATCGGGAACGTAATTTATTTTTTTAAGTATCAGCCATTCGGCAGGGCTGCAGCAGCAACAAGCTGCCACGTTTAGGAAATTACGGAAGGGTTCGCAAAAAAAGCTTCTATTTAAACCTTATAAGCTTCAACAAGTGGCTGTGTTTAACACAAAGCAGTAGACTAACCGTGCAAGCAGTCTCTGCTGCTGTTGGCGGCTATAAAATCATCCTCGGCCCCACACTTTTATATTTACACGGCCCAGATTCTAATTATTGCACCGAAAAAAAAAACTGCCAGCTCATTTTTTCGCGTAACTCCGTGGCACATACGCAATGCAGCCTGTAACGTTTTGATGCCGTCATCAAGCTGGAAAACTGGAGCTGAGACAAACGATCGTGACAAAGTCAAGGTGATGCTAGCACTTGCAAACTGCACCAATCTTAAACAATGTTGCAGGAGGTATATAGAAGTAACCCTTCTTACGCGCATGGCGTCCACAAGATCGCTGCTGCTTCGCCTCATGCCGAAGCATACTGTCGGTATTGTAGCCACAGCTAGCACTAACACAGTTATGGAGCGCATAGTGTTTCCGTTCTGAGGAGCTCAGTGCACACGGTGCTCCTCTAAAGAAAGAGATATGCGAATGGATCATTTTAGGCTTATTTATATAAGTCAAAAACCGCTTTAGACGAAACTTAAAATAAATAAACCACACATGAACAAGAGAATTAACCTTTTCCCAGCAATATTAGCTTTTAGTTATTTTATCCTTTTGTTCGTGCTCCCCTTCCACATAGAAGGTTGATGGATGTGCTGAGAGGGTTCCTTCAAAAATATGTCGAGTTTTAATGACATGTCACTTCATTGAAGAAATCAGATCAAGAACATTTTACGATAAATTATTACAGCTTCGGAGAGTGTGCGGCATTCAAACCTAAAATGCTCAAAAAACGAAAACTGAAGTTACATTTCCTGCAGAACGAAAGGTCAACAGCACGCTCAAAAGCAGCGCGTGGCTTCAATTGTTTCCGTTTCAAATCTACCCTTGCGGTCGCTGATGGGCAAACGAGGCTACATTGTTTCGAATAAAGCAGCAGGAATGGCGTATAATTTTTTCATGCACTTGTCACAGAAGGAGGCAGCTGACAGACCGCTTTGTTTGGGTGTGTTCCGGGAATGAACTTCGCTCCGTCAAAACCGAATGTTTATATATGTATATATTTTTTCCTGGGCGTTTAATTTACATTTAATTTACAAGCAATGGGTGAATGCTCTCATGTTGTACCTGTCAAGACATATCATGTAACTTTAATAAAGTGAATAACTCATATACATATTGAAAAGTATAATAACAAATCTGCGTTGCAATTTTGGAATTTTCTCCTGACGAACAACGCCAATGTTACTCGAACTATCGTGCAATAATTAAGTTTCTTAACTCCAAAGAATGAAAGTATGTACGAAAACTATGAGGATTGCTAAAACCATGAGCTATACGGGATGCAAAACCAAGAACCCTAAAAGACGCACTTAGGATATGGTTAACATGCTCACTGAATGTTAAGTTACATTCAAAATGAACACCTATATCTGTGGTTGCGTAGTTCTAATGCGGTAGCGTTAAGGGCCCCGTGTCGCAGAAAATCCGCTTTCGGCGTCGGTGCCGCTGTCCGTGAGCTAAAATTTCCGTATATATTTAGGTTTATGCATAGACCGCGCCTTGCGGTATGACATGCGGTATAGGCGGGTTATATTGTCACACCATTCCATCACTAAAGTTGCTCATAACTTGTCTAACATTCTTGCCGAAGTTATTCCTGAGAACTTTGAGAATGATATCCCACAAAAAAATGTCATGAAACAAGACACCGATAGCGCATGCTTTTTATGTTCAATATTCTCACAATGAAATATTAAGAGTGCGAAGAAAACAGAAACTCGAGAAATACTTAATTTCTTTTGGCGCGGCTGTGCACAACCTCCGGGACCGGCCCACGCAAGAGGTCGTATTTTCCCCAGAATGCTCGCCTTCGTTTATAGCGTTCACCGCAAGCGTTTCCCGGCAAGCAATACGGTTACATAAGCTGCAGTTGCCGGGAAGCGTGAGAAGCAGTCGGGGATATTTTAATGCTATCACGTTCCACTAGTAACGGCGCAGCTTAAGCGTCCTGCAAGTTTTTTGTTCAACAGTGTACCATCAACATGTATGCAAAATCAACATCACAGTTATTTTTATTAAAACACATCAAAAAGTTTTGCCCTGCATGTATGAGTATGCTGTTTGAACTGCACGACTGCACCACTGAATCAGCTTCGCTTAGTAGAGCATGGCTGTCATGTCTTTACCACAAGCGACCAGTTTTTATCGTCAACATACTCTAGCAGTTTTAGTTTGTAATTCAAGGAGCGAGGTCACTAATGAGCGTGTTCAAAATAAACTGCCCGAAATTTCAACCCTGGGGTAAAGCACGGCTCGCGACATGTGATTCTGCTAAGCTTACTGATACACAAACTAAATATTTAGGTTGATACAAGGAGTTGACTAGTTCTTTACTTTCGCACTGTCACCAGACCTATGCACTGGAACGACAATCAAAATTTTTCCAAATTCTGGAAACAATCATTCCCATAAAAATCACTGTTAAATGTATGCGAGAGGCTCTATAAACAAACATGTGCACCAATTCGCGAGTAAAGACACCGTAATGCTCAAATGCTCAAGGAGTTTTCGACATCAAATGCTCAAGGAGTTTCCGGCTTCAGTTACCGTATGGCAGCCATCACATCCGATGACGTCACCGCATTGGCGACTAAGTTTTCATCAATATAGGTGCCACCGCACATGTTTGTCACGCCTGTTGTAGCTAATGAATATCCAAAAAAATACGCCGAACGCCTTAGTGAGAGCATCAGGAGAAGCAGACCCCTCGGGGACCTCGTAATGTCACCAATATGCGCAAGGGCTGATTTATAATCCTACGCGTAGCTCCGAAATTCTGGTCGCGTCCACAAGATGATTAGTGAATATTCAAAAGGCAGAGTTATCTGGAAACACTAATCGGACCCTCCATCTTGACCGCGGCTTATGTACGAATTCAAGCACAATGTTTCGGAACATTGTGATGTCATTTGGGAAGTTGTTCATTTTCACTTGGTCTAGGAAATTTTTGCGGTGAAATGCATGCTGCGAAACATTCATCGAACTGATTTTTATTCGAATTGCACGAGGTCTTTAAGCCACCAAAATTCTTGAAAATTACTATGCATTCACCTATGCCTTCTCTACTTCTTGAATACGCAATGCCTCCATGACTGCTGGTACCTGTACTCAAACAAATGCATTTTCAATATCCATGAAAGCCGTATAGCAAGGTTGATTGTACTGCGCAGATTTCTCGATTACCTGATTGATGACATGGATGTGATTCATCATAGAGTATCGCTTCCTGAAGCCAGCCTGCTCTCTTGGTTGATTGAAGGCAAGTGTTGCCCTGACTCTTAGGAATTACCTTCGTGAATATTTATAGAATACTGAAAGCAAGCTAGTGGGCCTATAATTCTTCAATTATTTAACGTCCCCCTTCTAGTGAATTATTACAATGTTGGCATTATTACACCACTCTGTTACACTTCAAGCCGAGAGGCATTGCAATAAAGGGCACCAAGTTTTTGAAGCAGCATATCTATATAATGCGAAAGCTTTATAAGCGATATTACACGGAAATTCCTCGTAGTAGCATTGACCGAAAGATGGCACTATATTGCCGACAGTGGAAACAGCAAAACCACGTCCCAAAATGCTCAGATTGACATCACATTTCTCAAGGAGACTCTTGTAAACGAAGAAAATTATTGGCTTTGAACAAAAATTGTACATTTGGATCTAAGTGGGACTCAAACCCGGGCTTCCGGGGTGCGAGAAGAGTTGTTTAATTACGGTAAGCACAACAACGAAACAATTGAGACTATGACATCTGTCTTTGAGTTAACGTTGTTCCGGTACGCTTATAGGACATATATTACTGTAATCACCATGGGGACAGTAAAATCACCAAGATCAAGGAGTCGGTGGTTCAGAGTAATAACAACCGTTGCGAGTGAATCTACAGAAGTAACAGAATCAAACCGTAATAAAATGTTTTGCGCTTGATTATCTTTCGACCAGGAAGGCTTAAGTAGACACTTTGAAGTCGCAGTGACAACTTGCTTTTTGTCTGTCCTTCACAGCAATCAGTACAACAAGACCAAAAGCTACAAACAACGTAGAGTAGCCTTGATCCGCGTGGAAAGCGGCGTAGAATCGGGGAAAATATTGAGTTCTATTGAAATGTGCGTTAGTTAAAGTTCCACTACGGAATTTGACATCAGAATCGTTAGTGGCAATCCCCGAAAGGAATTTTTTTGCTTTTATCCGAAGGCCAAGGACATTTCGGTGGTAATTATTAGAAATCATTTTACTATGTCAGGTCATAACTTCACTTCCGTTGCCTTCAGTGCGACAAAACAAAATGGCCGGAAGGTCGACCCGCGGGGCCATACTTGGACAGCGGACAGCATTGACTGTCTCAAAATCTGCTTCCCAAAGTGATTAATGAAAAAAGCCGTAACTGTCCCTTTCTTTTCTTTTTTGTTTGTCAGCTGTATGCATTTCTGTGTATTACTCGGGAGAAGATAATTCAGCGTCGTCATAATGTCATGTGTGGTTGTTCTAGGACTTAGCCGAGAGAGAGAAAAACGTCATAGGCTTCCGGAGCCGTCTCCTGAGGCATTTTCCAGTAAATGCGCGTCTCCTTCGTTGACAAATTGTCTAGATTTCATTCTGAAGGGTAGCACAACTATGCAAGATATAATTTGCCCCCAACGACTGAAGGTGTCCTGGCGGGTGTCACTCCGGTAATGCCCTGCGGTTGAGAATAATGGATGCTGACCGTAGAATGGGTCTGCCAATGCTGTACTGCATATTACCTCGGGAAGAGAATTCCAATGGGGCAAGACATAATGCTAAGATAATGTTTGCTATAGAAAGCGGCATCTTGGAACGACTACAGTCAGGTGCGCATCATGCAGCTTTTAAAACGGCTTCGTAGAACTCCGTTTCAGAAGTTCATTGGGTCTTCCACAGGCGAGACTGGTGTAACGGCGCTCATTACATAACGGCTCGATGTTGAAAAATAATGTCTCCAGTCTTAAATATACCTGTAAAGTGGCCTCATCATTGATGAAACGTCTCTCAAACAGAAAGTATTCTATATCAGTGAAATCGAAAAAATTTTGCCGAAAAAAAATACCTTGTGCGGAACTCATCTCACGACGGCTGTCGTCAGTAATGCGTTAAGCCTTGAACCAATATTGCGATACAACGTATAGCCACCGCCGAAATGAGTTATGTATGAGCCGAGTACTGCAGTGGGGCTTTCATTCGCACCTCAATGATGATGATAATTCATTGGTATCTCCTTTGAAACAGGGCGGTGACAAATATTCACCTAGCCCACTTCGGTTACGCAGTACGTGCGTTTTTTTTAATAATTATTCTAAGATTTGGTGTACATTTCCCTAATATTATTTTCCCTTCCTCAAGACCTACCTATCTACCTTGCACCGCTACGTATGCCTGTAACAGATCTGGACTGACTGGGTGAATGCTGGCGCGTTCCATTAGGATGTGCTTAGGATTTTCGCTGCAGCCGACACATGTCTCACCTTGCCGCAAAAAATTGTTCCGTTATGCTTTTGTCCTTCGGCAACCAGCTTGAGCCTCAAATAGCCAAGGACTGCCCTTCTTGGTATCGTAAAGACTTTCTTTTCTGATTTCTAAGGTGAAAGTCTTATATGTCTCATCGGTCAGTTGACCTTCAAAGTCCATGAGCGAAAACGCGTCGACTACACGAAAGGTAGAAAAAGGAGTCTTCCTCGAACTTTGATGTTCAGGAGAAATTAAAAAGGCGCAGTTGATTTATTTATAGTTATTTAGGCACTCGAGCCTACAACCATTGGTGGGAGTCTAACCATCGACCTTTGGTGTTAATTAGGGTGAAGTTAATTAAGATAGGGTTAGTTCAGACACTAACGCGTGACCTTCGATGGGAGTCAAACCCTCGAGCTTTGGTCGGAGCCGAACGCACGGCCTTTTATGCTAGTTAGGGAGAAATTATTAAAGATAGAGTTCATCCAGGCACTCTATCAAACAATCTTTGGCAGTAGCCGAATCACCGAGCTTTGGTGGGAGTCAAACCCATGACCATTGGTGTTATGCTGAAGTAAATTAAGGCACAGTTAATTGTTATAGAGTTGATTAGGGAACTCAAACCCACAACCTTTTGTGGGACAACACAGATAATAAGAAGCAAGAACGCATTCGAATGAGAATGTCAAGCAATCTAATGAATGTCTCGTGAGCGCCCAGGCTTTCACCTTCATCCTCTTTAGCGTATGCTAAAGTGACGGTAAATTGTTTTTCTTGCCATCTTGTAAATATCTACGGCCGTGTTTGTTTCCATCCTTTGCGATTTCTTTTTATTGCGATAGAAGTTATATGGACACTACAAGTGCATTTTTGCTGTCACTGTCACCGTCGCCATGACGTTCCTATAAAGTCCAAACATGATAACATCACCGCCGCGCACCGTACGCTGTATGTGCGAGTGCCGGCCGACGATCGCGGCACAATCTCGCGCGCGCGGGATTGTGCCTTCTTTCGCGCCTTCTTTCGCGATCGAGGCACGGGAGAGCGGGAGTTTACTATGGCTGCTGCTGCTTACGCCCCGGCCAGGAGGGCGCCGTATCTTCAAAGCGATCTGTCATGTGCACGAAGTGCGCGCCCACGCGGGCCTCACCTTCAAGGCGATCTGCCATCTGGACAAGGTATGCCACGCCGCGTGCCGGTAGCGTCGTATGCGGTGTGCTTTCGACGTTTCGTTCGCGTTGAAGCGAGAGACAGCCCGACGGTGAGTTCGCTCGTTGCTGCTGGCGAGCTTGCTAACTCCATCGTATTTACAGCGAGTTTCCACGGTCATTGAGCGAGATGTGTTCATGTTTGCCTGTGCGCGCGTCACACCGTGGTTGTTAGTTTAGTTAGTAAGGGAACCTTTACAAGTTTGTACACCCGATAAAACTAATATTCTTACGTCGTATAGTTGTCTACTAATTTCCTATCGCAATCGATGCTTCGCCTTTCGGGCGTAACTGCGACACTGTGATCACTCCTGGTGGTCTATTTATACTTTCAATTACCCTGTACTTCAGTGCCAACTTTCTTGACCTATTCCTCCTTTCTGTATCCACGTTTTTGACGTACAGATGCTTGTACACTTTTTCCACCCAATTATTTTTGATCCCTGTTCATGAGTCTTCAAAACAAATTTTGTTCTGCACTTCTCTGATTTGAAAATGAGCCGTATGTATGTCAACTGGCACTACCTCATTTGTGGCTTAAGCATGGCCTCCCAAAGCCAAGTAGCCTACCTTAAATTGATTAACTTCAACCCAACAAGATATTCGATTTTAAGCACATACTGTCATTTGCGAACATTATCGCTTGCAACAGTACAGTTTTGCAGATTCCATGCTCCACCATGTATTTATTGTGGTCATAAACGGGCCCGCGACCCAGCGGAGAGGCTCGGCTATCGCCCATCCTAAAGGACCACAATAAAGTTTCTCATCAATCCATCCATAAAGTGCTCTATGTTTCATTATTACTACATTCTGCTTAGCCTTTAGTTTCACATTTTCTTGATGGCTACTTGAGTAAGTACTTCCTTCGTTTATGTACATGTCCACGTATATACATTTCTTCACTGTGGGTACAACCTGTTGTATTGATATTACGTAATTATTTGTCTCTTCAATAAAGACCAAGTTTTTAATTTCCTTGAGCTAAACTTGAGGCCTAGATTCTCGCGGCGTTTCCACATATATTCAAAACTCTCGTAACCAGTGTATCGGAACGAAAAAAAAACTAAAAAAAACAACGAAAACGTCACCGAAAGGTTATTTATTATTTTCTTTCGAAGGGAAACAGAAATATTTGTGGTTGGTGTTCGGTTTAAGAGGAAAGGCGGCAATCCGCAACAACCGACATTAGGCAACGTCAGAATTAGCGCGCGTCTCAGGTAGCGATAGTGCGAGCGATAACCGGTCGAGCGCTGCACTAATCTAAGCCTGCTGCTCGGTGCACTGCGTACGGCCACTGCGTATGGCACGGCCGCCCAGACCTCATCTTGAAAGCGAAATGCGATGGGGACAGAGTGCGCCGAGTACTGATAGCTTCGTGTGCGGTGTGTGCGAGCCGCTTATTTCGCGTTGAAGTAAGAGGCCACACGATGGTCAATTCGCTCGCTGCTGCTGCCGTGCTTTCTCGCTCCAGTGTTTCGACAGCGAATGTGCGCTGTCATCGAGTGAGATGTGTTCATGTTTCCTTCCGTGCGCATCACAACCATGCTTGTTAATTTAGTTAGTAAGCGAATGTTTATAAGTTAATACGGCTGATAACTCTAGTATCGTTACTTCTTATAGCTGTCCACTAATTTGATATCGCAATCAATGCTTCGCCTTTCGGGTGGGTCTGCGATTTTTTGGCGTCTCGATGATCTGTAGATGCCTGCTTACGATTTCCTATAGCTTGGTTTACTTCCTTGTCCACCACTTGCGTGGTTGTTCTTTCCACTGCAATATTATTTTTTGTCGTCTCTACCTTATCTCCTGCTGCATAACAAACGCCACTGCCTTATACAGTATACTTCTGGTAATTCGACTACGGGTAATGCAATTTCCGGCCAATTCAATCGTGACCGATGGTCCCGGCTAGCACCCATTCTTTTGTATAGCCTTAAACTTTCATTTTTTCGATCTTATAATTTGGCCTTCGTCGAATAATTTGAATTTGATCATTCAGGACGCACACCCCTGATTCTTATGGTTAACGCAATAGCGACCTCTTTAGTGGCATCGTCTCCTTGGCTGGATGCTAGGGAGACGCTCCGCTGTAGGGAGAGAGAGCTCCGTTGTAACAAAACTTGTTATAAGGGGACTATATCATGAAGCGGAGAAAAAGAAAACAAAGGAAAGAATTCTACGAAACACAAAGAACAAGTTATCTGGTAGGAAGGAGCTTGCCAGTGCACCAGGCGCAGAAGTGAAGTCATCGGGTATCCGGCCCGTGCTTCGTGCCTGCTAGTCGACCAGGGCTACCTCCTAGAGGCATGGCCACCGTGTTCTCGGTCGTCATCACTCTAACCTAGTTATGCCGTCATCCTCATGCTACTGACTTCATTATGCCGTCATTACACTGCCATGATCAGGGTGCTGATGAAGATCATGACTGTTCCATCGTCGTAATATTTTCGAAGTGGTCCCTGTGTCAAAAGGCCATGGTTGTCGTTGCACCTTCACCATGCAGTCCTCAAGCGATCGGGGTCTTTCCATCGTCGTGATTTCTTTGTCGTCACTGGTGAAATGCTCCTGACTAAGTACCTCAACTTTATGTTGAGGAAGCACAGCACCGGTGAAAATGTGTCCAACTTGTTCGTATCCTTTGTACATTCAATTTGTAGCAAAAAAACTTACAAGCACCACGAAAAGCTTCGATAAAACCAATTGCCACGGAGGGTGCAATGCGCGCGTTTTTATCGTGCTCTAATAATTATGAATTTGAGACGGACCACCTGTACAACAAATTTAAGCACACTGTAGCCTATTTCTGTAGATACGCTACGTCGGTTGCTGTAAAAAAAACTTAAAGGGCAGTTCTGAGTAAATAACGTGAATAATAAAGCTTTAGCTGTGAAGTAAGCTAGGCGCTACTGCTCCAAATTTCGAGCTCGCTGAATGGCTGAGGAATCTAAAAGTTCAGCTTCCTCTACAATATTTCAGTATAAGGAATATTTAAAGCATTCTCGTTTAAGCAACTTCGCTTCCCTCCGATGCTTGACTACTCACTGGCGAAGCCGGAGAAATACGACGACGCTGGCATTACGCGAATGCGATGACAATTAATTATGATGACGATGGCGAAACGAGATGACATGTTTTGATCACAAAACAAAGATTCCTTGAGGACATAGATATGACCCCGAGTGCGTGATGGCGATGCCTTCCGACGATAGCGTGACGACATTGTTGTCCCGAGAATCGGATGAGTTTCACCCGAAAGGCGAAGCATCAATTGCGATAGCAACTTAGTAGAGAGCTATACGGAGTAAGGATAGTAGTTTTATCCGCTGTACAAACTTGGACATGCAGCAGCACCGGCAACACACAGCACTGTTGTCGACGCCGTCGGCGTTTTGCCCGCGTTCGCACAAAATGCGTGCGGCGTTGGTGACTGTTGCCGGAGCCTCTGATATAAATAGGCACTTGGTGCCGCAGCTAAACGTCGCCTCCCTACCCTGCCCCCCCCCTCCCCCCCACGGCCTTTCGTGCGTCAGAAGAAGGCGCGTGTGCTCTACATATATGGTGATTGTAAAGGAGGAAAGAGACGCCTACTTCTGCAGCCCTTAAGGGAGCACGGCACAGAACGCGCGTTTGTTCTCCGCCGTGCGTTCACTCCCCGATAAGTGGTTCTTGAGGGAAAGGGAAAGGTTGGCGCTATCTTTCACAACAGTGCTGTGTGTTGCCGGTGCTGCTGCATGTCCAAGTTTGTACAGCGGATAAAAAAAAAACTACGTTCACTCCCCGTGAAAGCGCGCGTCCCTCGCGCCCTTTCACTCGCACATACAGCGTTCGGCGGCGCGCGGCGACGATTTCGTCTCCATTGACGTCATACAGAACCTCACGGTGACGGCGACGGCGACGCGGACGGCAGAAATCTGCTTTGGAGTGTCCATATAATTGCTATCGCAATAAAATGTTGACAATGGAATGACCATGACAGCATCAAGACGATGCAATGATTACGAAAGCATGGCCATGACTGCCTGGCAACGAAGCAATGCTTGCTCGATCTGAAAGAATGACGGTGGAATTACGATGACAGCGTAACGATGACGACCACGATGGCGTGGCGGCCATGTTAGTGGTAGATGGCTTAATGACGTCTACATGATATCGATAGCGCGAGATGGTGTGACAGCTACTCTATGACGGTGATGGCGTGACGAGAATCAGATGACAAAGCTGTGTTGATGACAAATACATCACAAACGGGGATAGCCGATATTCTCGTTGAAATGAAGCGGAAGAAATGGAGCTGGGCAGGCAGGCCATGTAATGCGTAGGATGGATAACCGGTGGACCATTAGAGTTACAGAATGGATACCAAGAGAAGGGAAGCGCAGTCGAGGTCGGCAGAAAACCAGATGGGATGATGAAGTTAGGAAATTTGCAGGCGCAAGTTGGAATACGCTAGCGCAAGACAGGGGTAATTGTAGATCGCAGGGAGAGGCCTTCGTCCTGCAGTGGACATAAAAAGTTGTCGCAGTTTCACCTGAAAGGCGAAGCATCAATTGCGATAGCAAATTTGTAGAGAGCTATACGGAGTAATGACAGTAGCTTTATCAGCTGTATAAACTTGGACATGCAGCAGCACCGGCAACACGCACAACTGTTGTCGACGCCGTCGGCGTTTTGCCCGCGTTCGCACAAAATGCGTGCGGCGTTGGTGACTGTTGCCGGAGCCTCTGATATAAATAGGCACTTGGTGCTGCAGCTAAACGTCGCTTCTCTTCCCTCCCCCTCCCCCCCACGGCCTTTCGTGCGTCCGAAGAAGGCGCGTTTGCTCTACATATATGGTGATTGTAAAGGAGGAAAGAGACGCCTACTTCTGCAGCCCTTAACGCACGGCGCAGAACGCGCGTTTGTTCTCCGCCGTGGGTTCACTCCCCGTGAAAGCGCGCGTCCCTCGCGTCCTTTCACTCGCACATACAGCGTTCGACGGCGCGCGGCGACGATTTCATCTCCATTGACGTCATACGGAACCTCACGGCGACGGCGACGGCGACGGCAACGGCAACGGCGACGGCGACGCCGACGGCAGAAATCTGCTTTGGAGTGTCCATATAATTGCTATCGCAATAAAATATAGGCTGATGATGACATCACGCTGATTGCGTGAGATGGCTTGACGGTGACTGCGTAGACATAATGAGATTGATTCTGACTTTTTACGTGCCAAAACCAGTTCTGAATATGAGGCACGCCGTAGTGGAGGGCTCCGGAATAATTTTGACCACCTGGGGTTCTTTAACGTACACTACAACGCAAGCACACGGGCGTTTTTGCATTTCACCTCCATCGAAATGCCGCCGCCGCGACGCCGATGACTAAATGACCAGGATGATGTAAGATGGAATGACGACAGCATGGTGAGATTAAGGTGACAAAGCGGGAGTAATGACGATGAACTGCCATGAGGGCAACAGAATGGCGGTATGAGAATGAGTACATTACGACCAGTGTATCACGATAACTCCATGACCATGGTACTATTATCACGGTTGAATGACGCCACCACAATTACGATGTAATGACAAAGAAGGAATGGCTTCCATGGGAGGACGGGAATTCTAGGCTGCATGATATCCGGGATCAGCACACCACTGCGAACCCGGCCAACAGCAGAGCGCTTAGCAAGGAGAAAAGAAAAGTTAACACTTTAAAATAAAGTAGAATTATTTGTTTAAACGAGAAATGTGGCATTGCGATATACGCTAACAGTATGAGTTATGTAAAAAAATAAACAGCAGCGGCCCAGGTGTGCTTCCATATGACACGCCTGAAGCATATGCTTATTGTCTGATGATTCATTGTTTATAATACTTAGCCCACTTCCTATCAATCTAACGTCCTTATGCAACTCTTCAAGTTAATTTAGATCTTTCTGTTCTGATGGAATATGGCAACGCACTTCGAAACAAGTACGCAACACACAGTGAACAAACACGAGCGCGTGACACAGAGCGCAGTCTGAGTTATGTCCTTGTTTTTTAGTGCACTGCAATATTCCTCAGAGTCTGAAGGACTAGTTGGTGTAGCATAGTTACATTTAGATATAGCGTCTGCATTTCAGATATAGTGACGCGACACTCGTGCCCGCATCTGTCGCGTCTCCTTTGAGTGTATGTGTGCTTAGTTGCGCTATATTTGAAAGAATGCAATATTTCTTCATGATAAACCAACTAGCCCACAAGTACGTCTTCCTTTTCTCATTGCGCCACCGTAATCATGACGTTATTATTCAATCGTAATAATATCGTCCCAGTGATATCATCATCGTCGTTGCGTCGTCGTCATAGTGTCAGCATTTTCCGTTTGTAGTCATACCATCGCTGTGACGCCATCGCGGTGTTTCCGTCATCGTTTCAGCTTTGTTATTCCACTTTCGTCACGCCGACCTGGTGACGTCATCTTCGTCACGCTGTCTTCTTTATACCGTCTTCATCACTTCAGAATCGTCGTCCCATTTTTGCAATGCCATCGTCGTCATAACGCTTTAGTCGTTTCTTATGTCATTCGATTGAATTCATGCTGTCGTCATTCAATCGTGTTTGCGCCCCCGTTGTCATGTTATTGTCATTGCGTAGCCATCATACAGTGTTCTTCATACATTCGTTGTCATACGATGTTGTCATGACGTCGTGCTCGTTCCATCGTCGTGTAACCAGCTTCATCGCCTGACTGTTATCATACCATTGCTGTCATACCTACGTGGTCACGTCATCGTAACCAGACAGCGGTCGGCACGCCATATTGTCGTCATACATTCTTCGTCACCCCCTTGTTCTCTTCACACCTTCCTAACGCTCTCGTTTTACCATCGTCATCCGGTTGCCCTTGTGGAGACGTCATAGTGCCCTCGTCATTTTATCGGTGTCACTGATTATTTCTCATCGCATGATCGTCATTCTGTCTTCGTCATGCAGGCACCGTCCTGCAACCATAGGCACGCAAGTGTTATAGCAAAGTGAGCTTATTCCGGAGACAGTATTAAAAGAACGCCCTACAAATGCTACTGTTTTTCTTGCATCATGTCGCTCAACGAGCAGATGGCATACGAAATTAGACGCACTCACCACTAAGCATTCGAGAAAAGCCATTACATAATGTTTCACCGGTTACCGAGCCACTGCGAAATTCGCGGTAACGACAGGCCAGATGAAACAACACGCTCAGTTTAGCAGCAACATCACCGCGTACCCATAGCGTTGTCGATAACTGCTGCAGCATGGAAACTTCACTGACACACACGTCGTAGCATTAGGATGCGAAATGAAAATTGGCCGGATTTTGCCACGTCAGGATTGTTTTCACTTGACCCTAACATACTACTTCGCTGCCACGTGGTATCTCGCGTCAAAAAGCAATTTTACTGAGCCGCGTACGGTTAGGCGTCAGATTAACGAACGCCTTTTCATTCCTCACCGGAACGGCCAACAGCGCCGGATACAAATCTTGTGGACGAGATGAGACATTAGAACACATTCTACGCTGTTGCCGAACCTACAACTCTCAATGACACGCTTTGCGTATGAGTCTCAACTGTTTAGACGACAGACTGTCGTCCTGTGACTTTGGACGCAGTCCTCTAGTATGCCCAAGACTAGGAATACGCGAGTCCGCTTTTTTTTTTCATGACAGCCGGTGTGATGAGCGTTTGTTAGTGAACATTCATCCTGAGTGAATGTATACTTAGGAATGTGCGGGCCCCGATTCTTCCGTTCTAAATTTTTTTGCCCTTTTTCTTCTGTACGTGTAGGATAGCCAAACTGGCAACACACTGGTTAATCTCCCTGCCTGCCTTTGTTTCTTGCTTGTCTCTCTCTACAGCCAAAGCAGTCCAAAATTCAATATCACTGCTAATTAAAATTATTCTAAACTAGTGTCTTCAATGACACGCTGGTGCTGCTAAAATGATTCAATGCTAATTGCATTATCGTTGACAGTCCTCGTTAGGTGGGTTCTGTTAGAATTATTTGTATTTCTCGGTCATGACTAAAACGGAGATAAAATTTATTATTCGTGGAAGTGTGTCACCTAAGCCATTGCATCACTGGAGCCAACTCGTTCGAGTTGAGCTGGGAAAATTATTTATTACAATTGGACATCGTGATACATGTTTGCTATATTTCCGCGTGGGAGCGCAGCTACTGCTAGTTCGTTCCCGACCGATCATTCTGTGAACTCTTATTGTCTGATTAAATTTTTCTGCGCTGTGATTGTACCCAAAATGAAAAAAAAAAGCCAAGAAATAATAAAATGCACCAGGAGCGGTGACCGTTTGACGAGGTTTTCGGATAACTTAACTTTCATGTGCTAGCTGTGGACACTATAGGCAAAGCGATATTGACATGTACAGCGCAATTTCATATTAGAGTAATATGGCGTGCTAACACAATATTTAACCAAGCAGGAGCTGTAGTTGTCTTAATTGGTAAAATTGTGGTGCTTCTTTAACACGGCCAAAGTAGATCATTCAATTCGTCCTCCTGTCAACCTCTAGTAAAAGTTGTGTGCCTAAATAGCAACATTTGTAATTACGATGAATATTTATCAATAATAATGACTGTCAATAGCTCCTCTCAATGGGAGTAGTAAATTAAGTGCCAAAAATTGGGGTTGACGGTGCGAGCATTTTTTTTTCTTTTTCAGGGTAAGGAAAGGGGGAGAAATATTCTGCGTTGCAGGTGATTGGGCGTGGGAGTAATATTCTGTAATGAAGGTAACGGCGAGGTGAGGACGAGACTCGAGTGTTCAGAATGAGGGAGGAGCACAATTACGACAGAACTCATCTCACAATGACTGTCGATAACATTGCGAATAGCAATTGAGCAATGCAGCGGCAATTACATTTTCCTGACGTCCCGTTTATTTAATACGCGTAGGGCTAAGTCTGAGACTTTCGGTTCTTCGCCTATAGCCCACATACTCCAATATCGTTCACAACCTCAGCAATTTGGTTCTATTAGTATACCAAGGTAAACGATTTTGAATAGCCGAAGGACGAGGGAAGAAAAACAACGAAAGACAGAGTACTCATGGTTGAAAGATAGCGCTCTGTCTTGTTGTTTTTCTTCCCCGTCCTTGCGCTAATCAAGATCTATTTCTGATGTCGTCCTACTTTGCCATGGCACTCGCTTGCCGGGGTCGTCCATGAGCACGGAGGCATGACGACTACTGCATGATGCCGACGCAGTAACAATAGAGTGACCAAGAATTAACATTGTTGTAGGGACCCGTGAGCCGTTTCTTGTCCAACTTATTAGATGCGAAGCAGCTTATGGTCGGGGCTATGTCACTCTCTCCCTCCCTGCCTCCGCCGTGCGGCGTCCACACCCGCACTGCGCATGCTCCGGCTCCCGGAAGCCGGAACCAGAAGCCGGCTTCCGCTTGCGGTTCAGCTTCCACTTCCGGTTCCGCTACCGGTTCTGGAAGCCAGCTTCCGGCTTCCGGAGAACGCTTCCGGCCTTTTGCCCGAATGATCCCCCGGTGCTTCGCCCACTCATCATCATTCACTTCGTGGATATGCGGTGTTGTCAACGTCGAGTGGTGGATCCCGAGGCGGCGGGGCAACGCGAAGCCGATTACGCCATCTCCCGCTCAAGCTAACCATCTGCCCGCTGCTTCGCGTCCACACATGGTTCCCTTTAGCGGGAGATGGAGTAATTTTTATTTATCGTCACTCGAACGCAGACAATCACGGGAGAGGGAGAGAGAAGTGCTTCTTTATGAAGATGGGAAGGGTGGGTGCTATTTTCTGCAGCCCTTGAGGGAGCATGGCTCAGTGCCAACAGGGAGGGGGAGAGGGAGAGAAGAAGATCGGAGAGTAGAGGGTGAAGGAGTCGCCATGGTGGGGACGAAGCAAACCGGAGAGCAGGAGCTCAGTGGGGCCGGCGGGTGGGGAAGGCCTTGTCAGCCGGTGACAGCTCAGTGATAGGCAGCCAAGGGACGACCGCATTATTTGGCAGACCGGGGAAGGGCGCGGTGAACCAGTTGCTGAAGGGACGCTAAAGTCTCGCTGAGAGCACCGTCGAGTCGAGGCATTCGACGACCCTGAGCAGTGCCGGAGCGCCCTTCGATCTTGACCGCGTGCTCTTCTCCCCTGCTCGAGCGCAAGGAGCTGCGATGGCGCAACTTCGTCGTCGTCGTCCAAACGCTGACAGCAAGCGGTAGATCCAGGATGGAGCAGAATTCGTAGATGGCTTGTCGTCCGCGAGGATGGTGTCGGTGCCGAGGAACGTCGGCTTAATGCGGTTGATGGAAACGCTGTCGTCGCGTCCATTCAGTAGCAGGACGAATTGTTTGGGGCAGCGCTTGATGACCTTCAAGGGTCTGCCCTAAGGTTGTAGTGGTGGTCAAACTGCGTCCTGTCGCACGAAGACGTGTGCGCAATCACGGAGAGCATGACAGACGAAGGATGGTCGTGAATACTGGCGGGACTGAAAAGGGGACACGTCTCCCATGGTAACTTTGAGGCGACTGGCATAATCGCCAACGGTGAACGTTGCTACCGGCGAACGGTTGGTAAATTGTCCAGGAAGCCTTAGCTAGTGCTGGAAACGAGCTCAGCCGACGTGTAAGACGCGTATATCCGTATCGCGCTGCGAACAACAAGAAGGACGAGTGGGAGACGCTCCTTGGTCGTGACGCTATGAGCGAGACTTTGAGCAGGTGGTTGCGTCTCTCAACCATGCCTTTAGACATCGGGTGGTAGGCCATTGTCTTGATGTGGCGACACCAATCAATCGGGATAAAGTATGGAAAAGCGCGCAATCGAACTGACGACCTTGATCACCTCGCGATATCAAGTTGACGACCTCGGTTGTGACGGTGGCGGCAGCACCTAGTCGTGGGAACTCCGTAGCGGCTAATCCACACGGTGATAAAGCCGCGGGTGAGTTACTCTGCCGTAATATTACTGAATGGTAGTGCCTCAGGCGAACGCGTGAACCGGTCTATGCATGTCGAAAACTTGGAGGACCCTTAAGCTTCGCTTTTAAGAGTGGAATGCAATAGCATTCAAAGATCCCCGACTGCTTCTCAAGCTTCCCGACAACTGCACCTTAAGCAAGCGTAATGGTTACTGGGAAACACTGGCGGCGAACACTATGCACGAAGGCTAGGGAGCCTACATGCAAGCGCTGTTTAAAACAGCACTTGCATGTAGGCTCCCTAACGAAGGCGAGCTTGCCGGTAAAAACGCCGCCTCTTGCGTGGGGCGATCCCGGAGATATTGCACACCCGCTGCAAAAAATTGCATAATTTCGAGGTTTCCATTTCTTTCGTATTTTTTATATTTCAGTCTGAGAAGATTTAACATAAAAGGCTTGCGCTGTGGGTGTTTTGTTTCACGACATTTGTTTGTGGATTGTCATTCTCAAAATTCCGAGTAATAGCTTTGCCAAGAATGCAAGACAAGGTATGAGCAACATTAATGATTGAATGGTGTGGTAATATAACCCGCATATACCGCATGTCATATAAGAAGGCGGGGCATATACATGTACCTAAATATATTCGGAGGGCCTGCGTGGTTGGGGATGATTTTCTCCGCCACCCGCCGACATCGCACGCCGACGCCGGTTGCCGACACCGGATTTTCTGCGACACGGGGCCCTTTACGCTATCAGGTTAAATATATCGGCTGCTCTTGGATGTGGGCAAAAGGCTGAATAGGTCAAGGTGCACGTGACTGAAGCGGGAATCAGGAGGTCTGAAGGTACGGAGCGTGCAGTCACTGTGTGGTCACAGGTACCACGCAGTGACGAGGTGTTGAGTTGCACGGCTGCCAGGATGCGACAACGAATGCAAGGCATCGAAGAAGGTGCTGCGAAATGGTGGTGGCCCATAGTGAGGGCAACCGGTAGAGATGTCGCAAACCAAGGGCATAGCGCAACCTGGAAGTTGCACGTCTTTGAGTTGTCTTCAGTCGTAGGGCCTGAAGTTTGTTGTCATGGCGCTGTGCTGTGGTCATGGCTGCGAAATCAACTGGTGGGCGCTCATCGACAGTTGCGCTCACTTGTGTTCGAGATATTGTGTCAGCAACGGGGTTGTCTTTGCCACTTATATGTCGAATGTCGTTCGTGAATTCCAAATTATGTAGGCAAGCTGGCGGATGTCGCATGAAGTGTGGGCAGAGTTTGTAATGGTCGAAACGCACGTGAGTGGCTTGTGGTCGGTGAGAATGTAGAATTCCCGAACTTCGAGGAAGTGGCGGAAATGTTTCACAGTCAAGTAGGGTGTCAGCAGTTCGCGACCAAAAGTGTTGTAACAGCACTCGGATTGCGAGAGCTTACTCTGAAGAACGTAAATGGCCGCCACACTCCATCTCTCAACTGCTGCAGTACTGCTCCGACGGTGACGTCCACTGTGAGTGACGTGGGCGCTTCGGTCATTGGATACGCGAGGAGTGTCGCGTTGGCGAGAGCTTCCTCGATGGAACTGCTCGGCATCATCTGTCCAGGAGTTGGAAGCGTTCGCTTTGGGTTAACCGGGCAGGAGTGTGTCAAATGATTGCAAGATATCAGCGCAGTGAGGAATGAACCTCCAGTAATAGTTGGCTAGGGAAGGAATTGATGCAGTTTTTTTCGTAGTCGATGGTCGTGGAAACATATTATGGCTTCCACACGAGCCGCAGGCCGAGAGATCACGCGAAACTCCACGCATTGACCAAGAAAGTCTAATGCAGAAACACCAAACTGGCTCTTCAGTGCGTTTACGGTATAGTCCATGTTTTCGTTATCGTGTGAAAACCTGACGCAACGGAAGCTCGTGATCGTCTGCTGACGTGCTGAAGACGAGCATATCGTCGATGTATCCGAAACAGCAGGTCAAGACACGAGAACCTTGTCAACAAACCGTTGAAGCGTTTGTGCGGTGTTTCATAGGCCGAATGGCATACGTAGGTATTCAAACAGGCCAAACGATGTTATCATGGCAGTCTTCCGTACGTCTGAGGGCTCGAAAGGTGTTTGGCGGTATGCCTTGACTAAGTATATTTTGCTTAATAAGGTGCAACCATGCAGCACTGCGGTGAAGTCATGGATGTGTGGTATGGGATAGCGGCTCGGTACCGTCAAATAATTAAGCACGTGGTAGTCCCCGCAGGGTCTCCGTTCACCTAATGGCTTGGGCAACATGTGCAGCGGTGATGACCAGGGGCCACATGAGGGGCGGACGTGCCCCCGCTCAACCATATGCTCGAATTCTTGTAGCGGGCAGGAGCGAGGGGCCAAGGACGTGCGAAAACCGGCTCTCCCAAAGTCACAACTTGTGGGTGACGTTGTGACGTAGAGGGTCTTCAAGAGACGGAACTTGGAACAGATCAGGAAATTCCTCGAGAAGCGTAGACCAAAGTGGGGAGACTTTGGCATGAGCTTGCGCCAGATGCAAGGGTGGTAAACGTAATGTGACGCTTGAACCATTTGGTGCGTCTCAGAATCCAGGATACCTGTGTGTCGGAGGTCTACGACAAGCTTGAAATGCCATGGAAATCCTCACCTATAATTGGCAAGCGTACATCGGCGATTAAAAAAATCCATCTAAACGTGCGTCTCAAGTCAATGTCAAGTGTGACGGACTTATGTCCATATGTCCGAATGGCCGAATCGTTAATAGCAGTGAAATGCGGCGTGGTGTGGCGCCGTCGACGGTCTTCCAGCGTAGGAAAAATAACGGACACTTCAGCAGCAGTGTCGATGAGATATCGGACCTTTGTGACACGGTGGATGACGTGGAATAAGCGGCTTGATGTTGGGCCTAAGGCACTGGCCGCCTTCAATGCGTGGCCCCTGCGTTTCCCTCAAATGCACAAGACTGACGGCACTGAAAAACGCGTGCTCCGTATCTATGAAGGCACCAACACACATTGCGAGTAAGACTTGGCGACCGGTCGCGGTTGCGACTGCGCAGAGGGTCCGAAGCCAACGCCAGCGCTGTTTCCGCACTCGCCGCATGCCTGGTCGCCGCCGGCACTCCGCTTCTCTCCTCATGCTTTCGCCATATCCTTTTCCTCCGTTTTCCTCCTCGTGGTTCCGCTGCGCCCTAGTCCTCCGCTTTCATCCTCGCCCTCTCTTCGCTATCGCCGTTTTTCATCCCCGCTATCAATCTTTCATCCTTCTCTCTGCTCGTTCGATCGCTTACGCCGAGGGACGCCGACGCTCAACGCAGGAACGGGAGCCTAAGACCTGCCCTCTAAGAAAGCCCAGTAAAGGCTTGTACCACTTTTTCTTCAGTGATTCAGGCTTTGACGGTACCCTACGTATACACTACAGTTTTATAGGTGGGCTTTAGTCCAAATATCTGGCTCCCGTGTAGGACAGAACAGGTGATTTTCTGTGGAGTCTCAACTAAGATATTGGTACTGAAGTGCCATTACAAAATAGGAATCCATGGATGCAAAAATATTTTTCTCTCCTCTAACTGTAATGCTTAATAATCTCGAGGGCTGGTTTGGGCAAATCGATGTTGGGAAAAGCTTGTTTTTTTCCTGTTCCGTAAGAAATTCAAAGGCGACTGTAATATAAAATTACATGTACCGTTATTAACTGTCCGGGCTTATGGCATGCCAGGTCGACGTTGCTTCACTGAAATCCATGTCTAGAAATGTAAGGTCAGCAACACCTCAACACCAGCATGTCTAAGATTCCCACAGCCAAGAACAGTCTTGGCACTGACGCAATACCCTACAGATAGAATTAAGGTGAAAGAGGGAATCACAAGCACAGCCATTCCAAGCAATGTGAAACCCTACTTCTGTCTTGCATGCACCATGAACGATTGACTACTACTTTCAGTACTGAAATTCTGTAGTGAAGGCAATAACGTAATTGTAACAAAAAGGTAAAAACAGGTAAATTAAAAGTAATAAATGTATTTCGGAGGAAACTTGAGCTCACGGGGACTTCTATCTAAATACATTCGAAAAAGAAATCGTTTTCGTCAGCAACCACTGCCAGAATTTCGATGCGATTTCTCTTTACAGGAAATGCTGAAATCTAGTAACTTTAGGTAGAGCAGCTCCATTTAGACCAATAAGATGTTTCCTAAGTGTGCGATAATTGCCAAATTTGGAAAAATTGTACTGTCAAGAAGGATTTCCAACAGCAAGCATTGACAAGATGCAAGGTGCCCCAACAAGCTCAGACAACATTATTTTCAACTATCAAGCTTAAAACTATGAAAGTCTGAAATACTATACGTTATCACAATGCTGTAGACTGCAGGAAGAGCAGACAAATTTTATATGTAATATACCGCTCTGAACTATTGACCCTTTTCCCGGTGCTCCCGTGGGCGCTGCCATGTTTGATCACGTGGTGACGTGTCCATTGCTTGCCTCAGCTGCCTCGGTTGCCTCCGCGTTTACAATGCAAGCGCGTGATGCCGGCGCGGCGCAACAAACTTCCGTTTCGACGCTTATCGTAGACGGTGACTGTGTGGACGACACGAAGCTTTGGCCACAGCTTTAGAGGACATGTAAGTGCTTTCATAGCTCATTACGCCTTGTACGCGTATACGCGAGAAGCGTATACGGTGCTTGCACTAAAAGCGAGGCTAGAAATGTATTCCAAGCTGTCCAAACTTCCCGCTTATGAATGAAATCAGGATCACTGTTCTCGTTCTTTATTTGGCAAACATTTTGAAGCAGCGGTTTGTCATGTTTCTGACTCAGTAATACTAAGTTCCTCGGTGAGGCTACTATCTGATTGTTTATTTTCAGCCTAATCGCGCTCGCGGGTGTGCTCTGCTGCGATCGATTTGTTCTTGCGGCGCACAAAACTTGGAATGTAAATGTTCTGTACCTTGTGGTAGCTTGTAGCAAAGACGTATTACCACTAGTCCGTCGCTTACTCTGTGGACCGTCACGAAACGTTCAGCTTCCAACATTCGTGTCTGTGTAGTCGCCTTCACTCACGCTTTCAGCACATTGATTCAAGTGTGCTCACCTTCACTTATTATTGATACGTTGGCGATAGGGTGCATGTAAGTTTGCGTGCGAGTAGGGGTAGATGTGTGTAAATAACGTGCGAAAAACTTACTATGCCCGTAAATGACGTTACTTCCTTTTGTAACGAGCGCTACTCACTCTTAAGTGCCGACGTTGCGATGTTGAAGTCCTTTCTTTGGAGGTTAGCTATACAGCGCTGGCGGATATGTTATCCTTTTTTATCCTCAAGGAAAGCCGTGCATCGCGAAGGGCCGACAACACAGGCAGTCCTTATGTAGCAGCGGCGACACAGGTTCATTCCATTCCTTAATATGCGAATCACGATTTTTGCAGCTAACTACCGCACACGTCTTCCCTTTATTGTTACACATTTTGCAGCATGAATTGGGCACAGTGCATGAGCGAACACCCACTTGCATTTCCGCCAGCTGATCGCATAGTAGCAGGACAGAAGCAGTAGTGGTTTCGTTTCGTGCGCATTTGCTGAGGCAACGTATGGCGCACCGCCGAACGCTCCATCTCGTTGGTCTAGAGCAAACTGCTCCGCGAAAAGGGTCAATACCATTCGATTTTGAGCAGGACCTTTGCGAATGCATCGTAAACACTGCTAGCATTTTCCCCCGCAGGGGCGTCTGCGCAAGCAGGCGTTTGGTGAGTTGCGCCACCACGTACCCGAGCACAAGAGGGTTGGACCCTCCCACGTTTAACCGTGCGTGGCTTAGCCGTGTCCGGGGAAAAGGGGATCCTGGGGGTTGAGCCGAAGCCGGGTGTTTGGACCTTTAAGGCCCCTCGGCGGAGGCAACACACCCCTTTGGCCTCTGCTTCACGTAGACGGCACCCCCGGACTGACCCGCCCGGGGGAAACCGGTAGTCGTCTTTTCCTATCTCTCTCTAGCATCATCTTCGTCTTTCCCTTCCACTGTTAATCTGTCCTGTCCTCTCATCTTTTCCACTCACTTCGACTTTTCCTGGCGGCAAGGGTTAACCTGGTGTGGCTGTCCTACCTTGGGTTACCATATTGGGTTATAGCAACGGCATACTGCTGGCGCTGTGCAGAGTTGTCTCTATGTTCTGCCACGTCCCCTTGTTGGGCTCCGCGGTGGGTGGCAGACGCCGTTGCCGAACAAGTAGTTTCTTTCCATGGGATCCCCGAACCCTTTCTCAACCGATCGTGCCTCGAAAAGGGTACGCACCGATGCAACATCAGTATTCTTGCCCAAAAACAACGAACGTTTCCCGAAATTCCACGTCCTCCACTGCGAACAGTCTACAAAAGCTAGAACAATTTCACCATGTCTTGTGGCCAAGTGCCTAAGAGAGACCATTGGAACTGGTTATAAGGTAACAAAGATGGCAAGTGGAGATTTGCTCCTGGAACTAAAAGACAAGGAACAATACAACAGACTAGCACACCTCGTAGCCTTTGGTAATATCCCTGTTTCTGTGAGCGCGCATCGAACTATGAACACAGTCAAAGGCGTAGTATCAGATGAAGACTTAATGGCATTGAATGAAGAAGAACTCCTGGATGGATGGAAGGACCAAGGCGTAATCCATGTTCAGCGCATCACAATCAGAAGGAATGACAACGAAATCCCAACAAAGCATTTAATACTCACTTTCAGTTCAACTACTTTACCCGAGACTCTTGAAACCGGCTACATAAAACTTTATGTTGGACCATACATTCCGAACCCGCGACGTTGCTTCAAATGTCAAAGATTTGGTCACGCATCCCAAAGCTGCCGAGGGCAGCTTATGTGCGCAAAGTGCGGCACAACTGGTCACTCTTCTGACGATTGCAATAATGACGAGGTACATTGTGCGAACTGCGACGGCAGTCACCCGGCATACTCCAGAGCTTGTCCAGCCTGGAAGAAAGAAAAAGAAATAATTACTGTAAAAGTGAAGGAGAATATCACATTCCGCGAAGCACGTCAACGTATCTCCTCGTTGTTCTTGCTCAAAACATCTTTCGCCGAAGTGGTGCAACGGGGGGCGGCACCACAACGGCCTCTGGCGGTAGCCCGGACCACGCCTAGCGTGCCGAGGCTAACGCCACCCGCCCCTAAGGTGGGAGCAGCCAACGCTGCCCTGCCATCTCTCAAAGTGTCCACACCAGTGGCCTCTACAAGCTCCGGCAGCAGCCAGGCCACTGCAGAGGCCACAGGGGTCCTGTCGACCTCCGGTACGGTGGGGACGAAGACTTCGTCGCTCGAGACGAAGTCTACGCGACGCACACATCGCTCTTTGGAGCGGGTGTCCAGTGCCTCGCAAGAGGCTATGGACACCAGTCCAAGCCAAACGGCGCAGGTAGCGTCGAAGGAGCGGCGAGGTTCTCTCGACCGCTCCAAAAAAGACAAAACACCGATTACAGGGCCTGACAAAGGCCTTATAAAGTAAAGTCACTCTCCTCCCTTTTCAGACACACAGCGCCTTTTATTTCATCCATCATGAACACAATAATGCAGTGGAATGTTAGAGGACTAATCCACAACCTAGACGACATCCAAGAACTTATCAATAAATTCAATCCAAAGGTGCTGTGTGTTCAAGAAACACACCTAAACTCCAGAAACACCAACTTCCTACGTCAGAATATTATTTTCCGAAGAGATCGCGAGAACTCTGCCGCATCTTCTGGCGGTGTGGCCATCATACTCGACAGAAGTGTAGCCTGTCAGCAACTTCCACTCAATACGGCACTTGAGGCGGTAGCCGTTCGTGCTGTACTTCTGGGTAAACTCGTCACCATTTGCTCGCTCTACATACTCCCACATTATCCTTTACACAAGCATGAATTTCAGTCATTTATAGATGAATTACCAGAACCTTACCTCGTTCTTGGCGATTTGAATGCACACAGCAGCTTGTGGGGCGACACCCGTATCGATGCGCGAGGACGCCTAATCGAACAATTTCTTTTCTCCTCTGGTGCGTGTCTCCTGAATAAAAAGGAACCCACCTACTACAATCTCGCAAACAAAACTTTTTCTTCCATTGATCTCAGTGTAGCTTCCCCGTCTATATTTCCTGAACTCAAATGGGAAGTGATAAAAAATTCTTACGGGAGTGACCACTTCCCCATACTGCTGAGATCACCACTACAAAACGAACCTCCACCACAAGCTCCCCGGTGGAACTTGGATACGGCAGATTGGGAGAAATTCAAGAGTCTTACAAGTGGTATCTCGTGGCCTGACATATCTTTGCTCGGAATTGATGCTGCGGTTGAGTATCTTTCATCTTTCATAATCAATGCTGCTTCTAAATGTATACCAGAAATGAGTGGTGCGACCTGCAAACGCCGTGTCCCATGGTGGAACGAGGAATGTCGGAGCGCTCGTAGGAAACAAAACAAAGCGTGGGGGTTTCTACGCGATTCCCCAACTGCGGAGAATCTTGTCAATTTTAAGAAAATAAAATCGGAGGGCAGGAGAACGCGCCGACAGGCCAGGAGAGAGAGTTGGGAGAAGTTTTTATCAGGTATCAACTCATATACAGAAGAGGGCAGAGTCTGGAAAAAAGTTAACAAGATAAAAGGGCTACAAACTTTTTCAATCCCGTTGGTAAACACACAAGGCCACAGTCTGGAAGACCAAGCTAACTGTCTGGGAGCACATTTTGAACATGTGGCCAGCTCATCCCATTATTCACAAACATTTAAAAGGCACAAGGCTACAATAGAAAAACAGAAACTAGAAAGAAAAGGTACTGGAAACGAGGCATACAACCAGCCATTCTGCATTGCTGAGCTGTATGCATCACTTAGTTGTTGCAACAAGTCTGCGCCAGGCTCTGACCGCATAGCTTATCAAATGCTGAAGCACCTTCCTCATGAAACAAAGAAAACTCTCCTCTCCCTATACAATGCTATATGGACCTCCGGCAAGATCCCCTCTGCCTGGAAAGAGGCCATTGTCATTCCTATACTGAAGGAGGGCAAGGACCGATCGTCTGCTTCGAGTTACCGCCCTATAGCACTAACAAGCTGCCTGTGCAAACTGTTCGAAAAATGATTAACCGTCGACTGATACATTTTCTTGAATCAAACAAATTGCTTGACCCGTACCAATGCGGGTTTCGAGAAGGTCGATCCACCGCCGACCATTTGATACGTATTGAGACGCAAATTCGTGAAGCTTTCGTCCATAAACAATTCTTTCTCTCTGTATTCCTTGATATAGAAAAAGCCTACGATACCACGTGGCGGTTTGGAATACTTAGAGACCTCTCACACGTTGGTATACGTGGTAACATGTTAAATGTCATAGAAAGTTATTTATCTAATCGCACTTTCCGTGTTCGTGTGGGAAATGCTGTATCAAGACCTTTTGTGCAGGAAACTGGAGTGCCACAGGGTGGGGTGCTCAGTTGCACTCTCTTTATCGTAAAAATGAGTTCTTTGCGTCTGTATATCCCAAGAAACATGTTTTATTCTGCATACGTCGATGATGTAAAGATAGGTTTCGCCTCGTGCAACCTCGCAGTCTGTGAGCGGCAGATTCAGCTTGGTCTGAACAAGGTGTCTAAGTGGGCAGACGAGAATGGTTTCAGCCTTAACCCACAAAAGACCACCTGCGTCCTGTTCTCCAGAAAGAGGGGTCTGCACCCCGATCCTGACATTGAGTTGCAGGGAGAACGCGTGCACGTAAAAACAGAACATAAATTTTTAGGTATGATTCTAGATACGAAGCTTACATTTGTGGCACACATACGGTATCTAAGAAACAAGTGTATGAAAACAATGAATATTCTAAAAGTGTTGTCACGCACCGCTTGGGGTAGTGACACACAGTGTCTTTTAAATTTGTACAAGAGCCTCATACTTACAAGGTTAGATTACGGCGCCATAGTGTATCATTCCGCCACGCCAAGCGCCCTAAGGATGCTGGAACCTGTACACCATCTAGGCATCCGCCTAGCCACTGGTGCCTTCAGGACAAGTCCTGTGGCAAGTCTGTATGTAGAGGCGGACATGTGGTCGCTTGATATGCAACGTTCATCCTTAAGCCTCACCTATTTCCTGAAAGTAAATTCAAACCCGGAACACCCGTCCTTTTCAACCGTACATGATATGACCAGTTCCACACTCTTTAATAACCGGCCGAAAGCAAGAGAACCCTTTTCACTACGTGTAAGAAAAATTAGTGAAGAAATGGACATCCCACTACTTGAAAATACTCTGATGGCCCCAGCAAAGCCAGTGCCGCCGTGGCAGTGGCAACTCATAGAGTGTGATACTTCGTTTGTAGAGGTCACAAAAGATGCTCCAGAGGCACATATCCGGATGCATTTTCTGGAAATCCAGTTCAAGTACTCGTCCTGCACTCAGTTTTACACCGACGCTTCCAAGTCACATGCAGGGGTATCTTATGCAGTAGTCGGCCCATCGTTCTCCGAGTCCGATGTACTGCACCCGGAAACAAGCATTTTTACGGCTGAGGCCTATGCACTTTTATCGGCTGTGAAGAGTATAGGTAAATCGAAACTCAAAAGATCAATAATATTTACAGACTCCCTAAGCGTCGTAAAAGTTATCATGACTCTACATAGACACAAAAACCCTGTACTTATTGAACTGTATTCTGCTCTGTGCAAGGCATACCTGTCTAACCAGCATATTATTATATGCTGGGTGCCTGGCCATAGAGGCATCGAGGGCAATGTTCTGGCTGATCAAATGGCCACATCAACTACATCGCGAGCCCTTAACCCTACCGCTTCTATCGCTGCCACAGATCTCAAGCCCTACTTGAGAAAGAAACTTCGAAGCCACTGGCAGCGCTTGTGGGATGCCGAAACGAACAATAAGCTCCACTTAGTTAAGCCACAAATTGGCGTGTGGCATCCTGTTACGAAAATACGAAGAACTAATGTCCTATTCTCTCGTCTGAGAATAGGACATACCTATGGCACCCACAATTTTCTCTTAACTGGAAATGACCCGCCAACCTGTGGTAGATGTGGAGAGAGGCTTACCGTGCTACACGTGCTCGTGGAGTGCAGGGAAGCCGAAAGAGAGAGAAAACAACACTTCCCTTTAGCGTACCAGTACCGTCTCCCTCTCCACCCTGTTATGTTTCTTGGCGACGAACCTCTGTTTAGCACTAAAGCTGTTCTGGATTTTCTGAGCGATGTTGTACTGCATGTTATTTGCCCAATAGTTTCGTAGCGCGTCCTCTCTTCAGAGGAAGTCGCCGCGACAGTAGTTTTGCATAGCACGCGCCTCCAGGCCCTTACGTTTTCACAGGGTCTGTCAAGGCAGTAGTGCTTTTTAAAAAGATTTATCTGTGATATATTTTCGCCTATCGTCATTATCTTGCAATCTGTTCTTTCGTGATCATAGTGCACCTCATTAGCCATTGCCATAATTTTATTACATATACATTTTACGCATTTTACAGCGATTGTTTTAGGCCCTTTTACAGCCACTACACATCTACCTTTCGCAATTCATTGCTCCATTGTCAACTCATGAACACTGGCCTGGCGCTCTTTGGCCATATCTGGCCCTTGCGCCATTAAACACCATACATCATCAACTGCTAGAATTTTACGTAAGTGCCCAGTTTAAACATAGTAATGGGCCGCGTGAGATCCTCGAATTGATGCGCTTTAAAGACCTTCGATATCATTCTTTCCATACTTACGAATTTGTAAACATCGTGCTTTTTCAAGGTTACCCGTTTTTGGTAACCTTGAAAAAGTTCAAATTACATTCAGTTTATTAGAGTGATTAGAATTCAACTTTCTCTCTCGAATACAACACAATTTACTCAGATCGGTCAAGCGGCTGTATTATGAAACTATTTCTGTGTTTTTCATTTATTTGAGATAGGATTTGGCTCACAGCTCAAACTTCCTCTTGAGTACACAAAAATATTCTGAAATTTTCCTGAAGAGATAATAACAGAAGTATATGTGACATCGATTCAACCCTTTCCTAATGACGTAAAGATCGAGGCTACACCAGGTAGTTTCTTACATGAAAAGCAGTTCTGCGGTGCCCCGCTACATGGAAGAAAGTTACAGAAAAAGAAAAAAATTGTCATCCGCGTCCCTGTAAACCGAACCCCTGTGGGTTTTTCAGAAAGAAAGCTTCGCATTTGCAGAAAAAAATTGTCCTGGTCTAGGTATTAAACCAAAAAACTACACCTTTCCGGGACAGTTGATCTATCATCTGAGCCATTCAGGATGCTATCGGGTCACAAAGGGAGAGCGGTTCAATCGCAAACTCGAAGCTCCGGGACACTTTATATGGTCCATCAGTTTGGCGGAAGCCCGCAAGGTGGTTGAATGTTCATGGAAGGAAAAATTGCCATCTACACGACAGTAGAATAAAATTACAAAAGAAACTCTTTCCTTGGTTTCTGCAATAGTTTATTTTGTAGCTTTGTGCTGTAATGAGGTAGATGGCAGTTTTCATTTCGTAGTTCCTGGTAGTTATAAAAAAGGTGTCATCCTGAACTTGTCACTGTGCCTGACAGAAAAGTTTACTGCAACAGACTGACTATGCACCGTCATCAACTTATAAATATTCAGAAGTTCAAGTAGCCATTGTAGGCTATGAAATCGTGCTCAGCAATTTCTTTTTGTAAACATTAACATAATGTATTTATTCTTGTTGAGAAAAAAACAGGCGCATTATTTTATACTAATGTCGTTGCACATACCTGATGCACCAGATACTTTCAATACCTTGCCAAAGCTTGGAAATCAGTGATGAAACTTAAATTGTCATGGTAGCAGAGTCAAGATCAATCTAGCACTCCTGATTTGTGTCTGCTGCAAAAAATTTGCAGAAACTACACAGGAGTTGTCAAAGTATGTGTCAGCATACCCCCAAATTTCAGGTGGCCCAACCCCAGATTTCAAATGGCACACCCCCAAATTTAAGTTGACCGACCCAAGATTTCAAGTTCACCCAACCCCCAATTTCCTTTGGGCCATCCCTAAATTTCAAGTGTGCCCACCCGAAATTGACCCACCCGTAAATTTCAAGATTGTTCACCCCAAATTTCAAATTGGTCCAACTCCAAATTTTGGTTGGCCCACCCCCAAATTTATGTTTGCCTACCCCTACTACTTCCCCCTTGCATTTTCTATGCAGCCCCATGTATCCCTATGGTTATGCATAAATCTGATCATATTGTATGAGGTGTACATACCCCCACGTAAACGATACCCCCAGCCTTAGTCTGTGAAGACTGCCACAGGTACATTGAATTTTTGGTGTTAGGCTAAATTTCATGGTAGGGTCAAATATTTGGAGTCGTCTGTGATGATTATCAGGATTGTTCCAGAGCTTTTCCCTCGCTTTTCGGATGACACATGAGAGAAGGCAGCTGGTGTCCACTCTTGAGAAATGAATTGCAAGCAGTGACTACAGTTCTTCGAGTGCTTTCTTCGCTTTGGTGGGCCAGTTCGTCGCCGTGTAGACCACAGTGGCTGGGAACCCATTGAAATGAAATGCGGTTGCCGTTCTCTTTCGCCTAGAGTCTATAGCTCGGCAGTTTGAAGCGCTTTCTTTCAATTCCACTCTGCGTAATTGCAGAACCGAGTCACCAGAATGTGAGCTAGGCAGTGTGAATGAAACTATAGGTCATGTGCTGTGTGACTACCCCCTGTAAGTGGAATAGTGAAAAAGGTTGAGAAATGACCTTACGCAATTCGACAGCCCATCGTTGTCGTAGGACGTTAATTTAGGCCCTTGGACAGAAGTTAAATCGAGTTTTAAGGCGCCTTACAGGCGTTACTGGACATTTTAAAAAGTACGCGCTTGGACTGTAGACTTTGAGCGTACCAAATTGCTTGCTATATGTTTTACATCCTCCTCTCGTCATCGTCACCCATCGTGAATCTCTTCCCTCTTTTTCTCTTCCCTTTCCCCTGGCTATAGGAATGTACCTCAGGCCGACGTCTGCCTTTCATATTGTTACGCGAACGAAGGATTAAGCACTGGAAACTATTTACAAAGTATATTAACAGGAGACAATTGCAGCACTGGCCAGTTAAGCCACTAGCTCGAGAGCAAGAAGCAGTTCGTCTTCTTCGTCGGGGCGCCCGAGCGCATCGTCCACAAGAAACGCGCAATATGCATGTAGCATTATCCCCATTGGCGGAAGCACTGCCCCGGTATTTCTAAATATCGATGGTAACAGGAGGGTAATACGGGTTTAGGCGTGCAACATGCGCATCGTCAGTGGAATTCGGGGCAGATGCGGCACTGGTACTGACTGGGGCGATTTAATACGCAACTGGAGTCACGGCACGCAGCGCTCGATATGGACCTGTGTACCGAGACAGGAGTTTTTGTGACAGGCCAACATTACGAGTCGGGGACCGCAAGAGTACGAGAGATCCAGGCGAAAAGTAGACGTCTCTGTGTTGACGATCGTACAAACGCCGCTGGTTCTCTTGGGAGGTCAGGAGGCGAGCGCCGGCAATTTCGCTTGCTACTTGCTTGGACTGCCCTGGTGATATCTTCAAGTGCATATTCGCTGGTCTCTGCTGTGGCGGATGAAAGGGGTGTGTCCAGTGGCAATGCGGTTTCTCAGCCGAACAACAGATAGAACGGGGAATAAGCGGCAGTGTCGTGACGCGAAGAATTGTAGGCAAATGTGACATAGGCTAGGGCAAGGTCCCAATCAGTACGGTCGGACGAGACATACTTTGCAAGCATATCTGTCAGGGTTCGATTCAGACGCTCCGTGAGACCATTAGTCTGTGGATTGTAAAACGTAGTCAGCTTGTGCCTGGTTGAGCAGGACTGTAGGATATCGGTGATGACTTTAAAGAGGAATGTCCGACCACGGTCAGTGAGCAGTTAGTCTGGAGCTCCATATCACGTCGCCTAAAAGAAAATCGGCGACATCTGTGACGCAGCTTGCTGGGAGCGCTCTGGTGATGGTGTAGCGCGTGGCGTAATCTGTCACCACAGCGACCCACTTGTTGCCAGACGTCGATAGAGGGAAACAGCCAAGTAAGTGCAAGCCAACTCGAAATAACGGCTCCGAAGGAATGTCGAGCGGATGAAAGCAGCCGGCAGGGAGCGTACATAGGCGCTCACATTTCTCACACGCCGCAACGTATTTCGGTACGGAGCAGGCAAGGCCTGGCCAGAAGAAGTGTGGGCAAATCCGGTCGTAGGTGCGGCAGACGCCCAGGTTACCTGCCGTTGATAAGTCGTGAAGTGCCTGGAGAATAGCTCACCGAAGGTGGTTAGGAATGACGAGGAGTAGGGCAGGACCGTCGGGGAGCACGTTGTGGCGGTATAAATTACACCATCCCGGAGAACAAACAAGTGAAGGGACGAATCCGAAGGCGAAGATTTCAATCGATTAATGATGGCGCGCAAATTGGCATCCCGTCGTTGCTCGTTGGCGATTGGTAACAGCTGAGAAACGGGGAAAACACAAGCGTTGGCATTATTGTCAGGGTCGGCGGGTGGTTCGTTCACTGGATAGCGTGATAAACAGTATTGCGTCTTGATCTATGCGGTCCGACTTGTACACTACTGCATAGGAATATTCTTGCAGCCGCAGAGCCCAGCGACCAAGACGACCGGTAGGATCCTTGAGTGAAGAAAATCAGCAGAACGCGTGGTGGTCCGTGATTACAGAGAAGGGCGTGCCATACAAGTACGGGTGGAATTTATAAACCGCCCAGACGAGAGCCAGCCATGCACGATCGGTACGTACCTTTGTGAGAGCGGACGGGTCAAAGTGTACTAGTATAGGTGGCGTTGTGAGAATGTTGGTCAGGTGGGCTAACGAGGTAGTTTGAGCAGGACCCTGCGTAAACGGCACGTCCTTCTTCAGAAGATCAGTAAGTGGTCGGGCAATCGCTGCGAAGTTTTTAACGAACTGTCGGAAGTAGGAGCAGAGTCCTACAAACCTCAGATGTCTTTGACAGCCGGAGGTACAGGAAAAGACGTGACAGCACGAATTTTCTCCGGGTCTGGTTGAATACCAGAAGCGTCGACGAGGTGTCCCAGCACTGTAATCTGCCGACGACCGAAGTGGCACTTCGATGAATTTCGAAGGCTGGGCTGGGTTCCCTGAAGACTTGAAGAACAGTTGGTAAGCACTCAAGGTGTGTCTGAAACGCAGGCGAGAATACGAGAACGTTGTCTAGGTAGCAGAGGCATGTTGACCATTTGAATCCCTGAAGCAAAGAGTCCATCATTCGTTCGAACGTTGCTGGGGCGTTGCGTAGACCGAATGGCATAACTTTGAATTGGTAGAGACCATCAGGGGTGACGAACGCAGTCTCCTCTTATTCATTTTCATCCACAGAAATTTGCCAATAAGCTGACCGAAGGTCTATTCATAAAAAGTAGTTGGCACCATGGAGACAATCGAGGGCGTCGTCATTGCGAGTAAAGGGGTTGACGTCTTTCGGTTTAGATGACGCCATGTGCCATCTTTCTTTTTAACAAGCACAACGGGCGACGTCCAAGGGCTCGATGAGGGTTCAACAATGCCTTTGGCAAGCATCTTGGTCACTTCATCTTGAATAACCTTATGCTGTGAAGCAGAAACTCGATATGGCCTGCGATGAATAGAACTGGCATCACCGGTATTTATGTGATGCTTAACAATTGAAGTCTGGCCCAATTGTCAATGGTTGAGGTCGAAGATGTCGTGGTAGGAAACCAAAAGACTACACAGAGCTGCTGCTTATTCAGGCAATAGGTATGCACTAATCATGTGACTAAATGATGCGTCAGGGCAAATAGCATCCTGTGGACGTGGTGAAGAATTGGAGCAGATGTCTGCTGAAAACGTGGTGACGTGTTAATCTTCTATAGCACGCAGTGTTGCAACCAATATGCCGTGGCGTAGAACTTACTTGGTCAGGCCAAATTTGACGACTGATAGCCATGTTCGGTTATCGGCGATGGTTACGACGGAGTGCGGCACAGTGATATTGCACAGCAAAAGGACATCAAGAACAGGTCTGGTGGCGTAATCACCGTCGGGCACAGGGAAAGATGATAGCAAACGGACGAATGTCAAGGCTTTAGGCGGCAGGCGGATGATGGCGGTAGTGCTAAAGTTGTTCGGCAGTTCGGCACGAATATGCGCGAGTAGAGGAAGTTCGAGGCAAAGGGTACCGTCAGAACAGTTGATCAAAGCTGAATGCGCCGTAAGAAAGTCGAGTCTGAGGATTAGGTCATGGGGACAAATGGTCAGCACTGTAAAAAGAATTGGAAGATGGCGGCCGGCGATACTTATACGGTAGGTACACATTCCAGTGACAGCAACAGTGCTGCCGTCGGTGACGCTTACGGCTCGTGTAGGAGCAGGCGTGATAACCTTCTTCAGTCGACGACGGAGACTATGACTCATTATGGATTACTGTCGACGTGAACATCAAGTAAGTTCTGGTTCGTTGCAGCGTCAATGGAGGATTTCGACAAGACGAAGATAATGCAGCGCTACCCCTTGGAGCTGCATGGTCTAGTTTTCCGTCCGCGAGGGTTCATAATTGGTCAACGACGAATAGCAGCATGGCTGGGGTGACGGGGAGCGATGGCGCTGAGGTGACGGCGAGCGAGTTGGACGACTGTCATCTATGGATACGTCAGAGGTGGGAGGCATACGGCGAGGCGGGTAGTGGCGAGGGTCAGCATATGGGCGAGGAGACGGGGGAAAATAGCTCGAATACGGCGATGTCCAGGAGGTGCGGCAATGGCGAGCTACGTGACCATATCGGAGGCAAAGGAAGCGGATTGGCTTGTCGCCCGGAGATTTGCACTGTGTAGGGTTGCAGTATCTGGGAGCTGAATACAGATCGCTGCGAGGCGCAGCTGTCGGCACCGGTCTGGCGTCTGGTCGGGAGAAGAGCAGGCAGCAGGAAAACTGAGGTTGGCAAATTCTTGCCGCACAATTGCCTGAATGAGAGAGACTGTTGGGGCTGGTTGGTCAAATGTGGGGTCAAGTGGGCGTGGATGGAACGGGGCAGGACTTGTAGCCTCGAGCTCGCGGCGAACAATACGCGTGACGTTCTCATTGAAGGAGGGCGAAACGGTAAGGTCGACGCAGGACGACGTCGCAGCCGTATTAAGGAGCCGGGAGAACTGAGGAATGACGCGGCGGCTTTTGGTTAGCTCGAAGCGCGGGCATTCTTTGACAATCACGTCGATCGTGGAAACCTTGTCCAAGATCAACAAGTTGAACGCATCGCCCCTTTCAGTACGTGGCCTACTTCATCAACATCGGCCATTTTCTCGTCGACTTTCCGGCAAAGAGCAAACACGTCTTGCATATACTAGACATACCATTCAGTAGAAGACTGAACCCGGGTAGCAAGCTCTTTTCTTGCAGCCAGCTGCCCACCGGTCGGATTTCCAAAGATATCGCTGAGCTTCTCGAAAGCATCTCAGCTAAATGTCTCGCCCTCCTGTGTCCTGAACCAGGTACGAGGTGTTCCGCCTAAGTAGAATAGTACATTCGCTGGTATAATAGTTGGGTCCCTGTGGTTGTTTCAGCTAAAACGCTCATACAGGCTGGCCAGTCTCCAACGTCAACATTATTTTGGCCGGAGAATATGCCAGGATCGCGGGTATTGGTATCCGAGACGTACGTTGTTATCGGGGTCGCAGGAGTAGAAGCAGACCAGGTGTCGTCAGCGGGAGCCATGGTTGAAAGCAGGACAGTGCGGCCGCTGCTGAGCTCCGTGGCGAGGACGGGGAACGGCATTCTCCAACAAAAATATCACGCGAACGAAGGATTACGCACTGGAGACTATTTAAAAAGTATATTTACAAGAGGCAACTGCAGGCACTGACCAGTTCAGCCGACAGCTCGACAGCACGAAGCAGATCGTCTTCTTAGTCGGGGCGCCCGCGCACATCGTCAACAAGAAACGCGCAATATGGATGTATCAATATCATTAAACGTTTCTCTCTCTTCATCATAAGGGTATTCTCTCTGCTCAATTTTATTTTGTATTGAATCAATTGTTCCTTATCGCTATTTGAACTATTATAGCAAATAAATGTCTTAAATTCGCAAATTACGCATTTTTGCGCAGATACCAGGCATTGCACTTTTCGCGCGACGGACAGATTTTGCTGTGGTACTCCCCAAATGATGCTTACGCATTATTAGTCACCGCATACATCGAGAATATATGCACGAAAACATCCACAAGGTCACCTCTTCTTCCATCATCACCGAAGCATATTGTAGGTATCAAGCAACAGTAAGCCCTAACACTGTGACAGACCGCATCGAGTTAGCGTTTCCAAGAGCTCTGTCCCTGCTTTGCTCCTCTATCGATAAAAGACGCGCGAATAGACCCATCGTGCTTTAAATATTAAAAGGAAGTCGTTTCAGGCCAAATGGGAGAAAAAAATACGCATACGTACATCAGCTTTATTGTACCATTTTCGCCATTCACCCGTAATAAAACGCGCTGATGGACGTGCCGAAATATATTGTCGAAGAGTCGCGTTTCATTAAAGCAAAATAAGTTGACAAAAAACAAGAAAACATAGGAGTAAAAACTGTGGGAGTCTTTCTTTAGGGCCACCAGAAAGCTTTTAGGCAACCGGCCGAGTAAGAAAAGGTCTGAAAGTACTGAGCCTAAGCCAAAAAAAAAATCAGCTATGTCGATGTAAATTGCTGCATATTGCTGCGTGGATTTTCCAGTGACCTTCCCCAACGATACCCGTAATTCCCCAGTAATTGCTCCCCCAGTGATACCCGTAATTAACGTACACCTACCATTTGCGCTTGTATTTCTGGTGGACGGAATCATCAATCGGTCAGCAGTCGAGATACGCAAGACATGTTTATAGTATTGCTAAAAAAAGCAGGGAAGAAATTGATACGACCCGATCCTTTCATACTCGGAAAAACACATTTATGTAGCACGTATTGAGCAACAGAAAGCTGTATGGTGAGTTTTTCATGTTGCACTGCAATTTTCTCATTGACACTTTGATACTTCTCGACAGTACTTCTCGATTTATATAATTGATTACAATTAGCTAATTAAATCTCAGTAACGAAAAATTTACTGGTGGCTACTCCACTGTACTCGAAACAATACGCACTACTAGGTTTGCTTCGCGTAACGCCGTTCCTATTTTTTTAAACCCTGTCCCAGCTATCATGCAGCACGATTTTAAAAAAGAGGAACGGCGTTACGCGAAGAAAACCTAGTTTGTATTATTTCCAGTACAGTGGAGTAGCCGCCAGTAATTCTTTCGTTACTGAGCTTTAATTAGGTAATTGTAATCAATTATCTAACTCGCGAAGTACTGTCCTAATTATGAAAGTGTCAATGAGAAGATTGTAGAGCACCATGAAAACTACCGATACAACTCTCTGTTGCTCAATACGTGCTACATAAATGCGTTTTTCCGAGTGTGAAAGAAGCCCGCGAATACACGCAGAATTGCCGCGCGACTAGTCGCTCGAGGCACTTTGCGTGCATTTGTGGGCTTCTTTCACGAATTAGGACAGTACTTCTTGAGTTAGATAATTAATTACAATTACCTAATTAAATCTCAGCAACTAAAAAATTACTGGCGGCTACTCCACTGTACTGGAAACAATACGCACAAGGTTTTCTTCGCATAACGCCGTTCCTCTTTTTTTTTTTAAATCGTGCTGCGTGATAGCTGGGACACCCTGTATATAGTGTTAGGCTAAAGCGACAGCAAGATCGATGGAAGAATAGAACGAAGTGCGCTTGTCTTTGGAGCGGCTAGGTGTCGGCGCGGCAACCGTTTTCCCCTTTTCATTGATTCATCTTTAAATAAACGCACCCCATCGTAACAGTTTTGGTGGAGGTGTGGGGTAAAACAACGGCGCCCCCGAAGAACGACAACTAACCTACTGCAGAGGCGCAATCCATGGAGCTTCGCCGAAGTCGCCGAATTGCCATTCTGCCACCAGAGATGGCTTCCGACGACGATAATCCGCCACCTTCTACCAGCGTTTCATTGCAGCCCTACATCGAGCCACGCGCCTTCGCTGGAAAAGACGGAGAAGACGTGGACGGATGACTCAGCTTCTACCAACGAGCAAGTCGGTTCAAGAGCTGGAATACCACCGCCCAGCTTAACAACGTCGCCTTCTTCCCCAAGGGAACCGCGTCAGTGTGGCTTGAAAACCATAAAGAAAACTTGAAAACTTGGGAGAAGTTCGTAGACGAAATCAAGAAGTGTTTCGGAGATCCGACAGCTAAAAAGAAGCGTGCAGAGCAAACGCTAATGCAGCGAGCTCAAGTCTCCGGCGAAACTTTCACTACGTACATCGAGTAAGTGCTTAAGTTGTGCAAGGCCCTGGGCCCTCAGATGTCAGAAGAGGACAAAGTTGGTCATCTAAAAGGGATCGCTGAGGACGTGTACCAGTTCCTGATAGGAAAAGACCGTCTGGAGTCCGTAAGGGACGTCGTTCTGCACTGCCGCCCATTTGAAGCTCTCAAAGCTCGGCATATCACACCGAAGTTCGGCCGCCTGGCTAACGTGAGTAACGTCGCTAGTGTTGACGTGGTCCCAGCTCCATCCGACCTCGCCTCAATGATTCGGCAAGTGGTGCGCGAGGAGCTTGACCGATGCCAGGCGGTTTCCCTCTCGACTCCTCGGGTTCGAGAGCCTTTCTCTTCCGGCGGCTTCGGTGATACGTCCATTACCACCGCCTACGTAGATGCCTAAAACTTCGCGCCTCGTCCAGGAGTGCCAAATCCTACAATGAACGCGCATCCCAGTTATCAGTTCCACAACGGTTACTCACGCAGACCACCTGCAGTTGCTCAAGAGTGGGACGGCCGTGCCAGTTATCCTCCTACTGACAATTTCAGTGCGTCCCGTGAACGCCCCCATCTGCTTCCAATGCGGCATTCGTGGCCACGTCATCCGATTTTCTCCTCACCACCGTCGCACGTCACCACCGTCCTATGAACGACCGTGTACTTTTTATCGGCGGGGCAACCGGCACGTTGACGAGACACGTTGGCCCTCTCATTATGATAGCAGGACGCTCCCCCAGGCGAATTACCGTAGCGACTCACCAGCTTCTGTGCGGAGCTTGAGGACGCCGCCGCCTTCAAGCCAGCGCACGTCTACATCTCCGCGACGACGTCTCACGTCACCGCCACCGGGAAACTAGGCAGCGCGACCAATGAAGGTGATGTCGCCAGTCGTCTTCAGCTACATGCCCCTATGCCTCCGCCAGTCACCATGTGCCATAACAAGATTCGTGTTTTATTGCGATAGCAATTATATGGACACTCAAAAGCAGATTTCTGCCGTCGGCGTCGCCGTCGCCGTCGCCGTGAGGTTCCGTATGACGTCATTTGGAGAAGAAATCGTGGCCGGTAAGTGGTTCTTGAGGGAAAGGGAAAGGTTGGCGCTATCTTCTGCAGCCCTTGAGGGAGCACGGCTCAGCGCCAAAATTTCTGCCGTCGCCGTCGCCGTGAGGTTCCGTATGACGTCAATGGAGATGAAATCGTCGCCGCGCGCCGAACGCTGTATGTGCGAGTGAAAGGGCGCGAGGGGCGCGTCTTTCACGGGGAGTGAACGCACGGCGGAGAACAAACGCGCGTTCTGCGCCGTGCTCGCTTAAGGGCTGCAGAAGTAGGCGTCTCTGTTCTCCTTCACAATCACCATGTATGTAGAGCAAACGCGCCTTCTTCCGACGAGCGAGAGGCCGTGGGGGAGGGGGAGGGAAGGGAGGCGACGTTTAGCTGCGGCACGCAGTGCCTATTTATATCAGAGGCTCCGGCAACAGTCACCAACGCCACACGCATTTTGAGCGAACGCGGGCAAAACGCCGATGGCGTCGACAACATTTCTGCGTGTTGCCGATGCTGCTGCATGTCCAAGGTTATACAGCTGATAAAGCTAATATCATTACTCCGTATAGCTCTCTACAAGTTTGCTATCGCAATTGATGCTTCGCCTTTCAGGTGAAACTGCGACAACTTTTTAGTGGACAATGTTACTACTTTGGCCTTAGTGGACACTGGAGCGAGTGTCTCCGTTATCAGCCTAGATTTCAAAACCCGACTAGGCCGTAAAGTGATGTTCAATGGTACACCTCTAATACATTTCGTGCTGTGAGGGGCGAGTTCCTCCGACCTATTGGTGTGTGTACCGCGAACGTTTATTTCTCCGATAACTTATATCAAGAAGAATTTGCAGTGCTTGCTAAATCCACTCACAACGTAATTCTCAGCCTCGATTTTCTACAACAGAGCGGTGCCACTGTTGACTGCGGTACCGGAGAGCTTTTCCTCTCTCCTCTTGCTGACGAAACCTAACGGCGAGAGTGATGTTCACGCACTCTCGCCGTCATTGAAGATACTATCTTACCGGCACGTTCCTTATTCACAGTACGAGTTGCTGCTTGCCCTGTCGAAGCCGATACATTTCATGCAATTGTTGAGCCTGTGCCTTCAATGGTTGTGAAGAAAAGTGTGCTCCTACCTCGATGCCTGTGGCCTCCGGAACGACTAAGCTATGGGTGTCAAATTCAGCCTCCCAGTCTGTTGTGCTACCCAGCGGTATGCGACTTGCCTCTTTTGACGTGGATACCAGTCTGAGCATAGGCGCTTTAACTGATGACACGTCCCACGAATCCCGAGAGCACGGGGCTGAAGACTCTTTGCCGTTTGTAAATATGATCAACAAGTCATTGTCGTCAGAGAAGCGTCAAGCCCTGGTCAGCGTCCTTAGCAAGCATGCGTCATTGTTTGATTTCGCGCAGAACGCTAACAAAGTTCGCGTTCCAAATACGCGGGCTCGTCACAGGATCGGCACGCGGCCCGCGCATCCCATAAGGCGTACAGTGAAAGAAGTATTGGGTAGTGGAAAGAGCGGAGGGCTGGGCGCACAGGCAGTGTGAAGCCAAGAGCGAAGACTCCCCACTAGGGGCGCTGGTGTGCTTTTCCCGAGGAGACCGTGTCGGTTGGAGCCCGTGTTGCCCGCGTAGCTGCAACCGCTTTACCGCGTCGTTCTTGGTGTTACGAGCCATCTTGCTTTTCGTGTTTTTGCAAGTGAAGCTACTGAAAGTGTCGAGCGTGACCGTTTGGCTGTTCGATGCTGCCTTGTTGTCGCTTTTTGGGTAACGTAAGAGAAGAAAAAAAGCGATACGCATTGCTATGCCCCGGATGCAAGAGCGGGTATCCTGTTTTTCGAGAAGTAAATGGGCGCACGTTATCTCTTTTTGGAGTGCCTAAACACAATGACCGGCGGAAACAATTGGAGAGGAATCTTCATTGCAATGATAGGCCACTCTTCGAGACTTCAACTGTGTGGGAGAGGCACTTTGAAGCGCATTTTATTTTGCGCCACAATGTTTACTTCATAAACGGTGAGGAAGTAAGCATTTTTTGAGGTAAACCGGCGCTGACCGACCCCGTGGTGCCCACGCTCCTGCCCGATTTGCCATCCTACCTCTCAAAGGAAATGCGTCAGAGAAGACCAGAGAGAAAATGCGTCGCAGTGTGCCCAGCTGCACGCACGAAGGTGCGTTTGTCTCGTGGCGACGTTCATAATTCATCATCCCAAGATGATGGTGCGGATGGCAACGACAGTCTGGATGTGACAGCGCCCCAGCACAATTTTCAAACGATCATAAACAGTGTGGACATTAGAAAATAAATTCTTGGTGCATTTTTGCTGCAGTATGATCCGAGACATCATTTAAATAATGACATCCAGATTTCCAAGCCAAGCTCTGCGGCCAGAATCTGCTTCTGTGGAAAAGCTTCTTTCGATTTTGACATGCCTGACCGAATCGGAGCTGCATGCAGGTGGTCAAGGTGGCTTCCTGTCCGCATCTACTGCTGTTGGTCTGAGAGTCACAGTTGCAAGCGTTCTGTCGTTGCTGACCTACATGACAAAGAATGTTAGCTACAAGTACTTAATGACCTCAAAGCTGAGTCAGGACCCAGTTGAAAATCTCTTTGGTAAAGCACGGCAGTCAAGCGGTTGCAATACCGATCCAACACCCCAACAGTTTCTCATTACTGTGTCTTGCCTGAGTATTTATGGGCTTGCCATATCTGTTGTTAATGGGAATGCTGAGCCTCGTGTCCTTACAGCCCTCCTTGAGCCAGACATGATGGAAGGCCCAAAGCCTGGCAAAATTGACATAATCCAAAGCCTTCTTGATGATCATGGCATTCCCACTGCAGGGTATGAAAAGCAGGGCCCTGTACCAGACCATATATCCTGTGTTCAAGCAAAAAGTGACGACCGGCTCATTTTTTATATTTGTGGTTATGTTGCCAGGAAAGTTTTTGCCGAATATGGAGTGTGCAGGGGGAATGCCACAAATTGCTTCTCAAAAAGAAGGAGGATGTTGATAGTCTTGCTGCAGGTCAGTACACCAGGCTGTACACCAGTACACCAGGAGACAATGGTGGACTACTGTATCCAACCGGATGGCTTTTCAGGTTCATTCGAAGGTTAGAAAGCCTTTTCGCAGCCACATTCATTACACAGGAGCTGCATCATGAGAGTGTTAAGGATGTTATTACTCTTGTTAAGAGAAACTGACAAGACCGGATAGGGTGCGCCAGCCATGCAGAATTTTTGACGGTGAAGGTTGTAGCTTCTTATGTTACCTCACACGGCTGCACTTTTTTGTGAAGTCCTAAACCGTTCCAAAAAGTCGGATGACCTCAAGGTATCTGAAGTTGAGCCGCTGTACATAAGTATGGGAAATGTTATTATGTACTTTATGCCATGCAACTCATCTGTTGAAGTATGCTTCTTGAAAATGCCTTCCCCCAACCTAAGGATACTGTGACTGAAATAAACTGTCTGCAGGAGGCTCATGCTTGTGAAATGCACATTTTCATCGCTTGCTTAAATCATAATGATAGAAGAATGCAGCAGTATGCATGCATTCAGTACAAATTTTAAGCTAAGCATTTCGACAGAATTACCTCTATGGTTAGGAAAATTGATTAGGACTTAGAGAGCGACGCCAACTAAGTAAGGGTATTTATTAGCCCGACGTAATATAAACCGCGTAAAGGGCATCCTACCCTCTGTGTATGTCCATGGTCTTGGAGACACGCCGAAAAGAAGAAACGACCCCCGCTCTAGGTCACCAACACCAAAACATCTCGCTCACCCCCTTCCCCCCCCTTCAACGGCTTTCGCACGGGTAAAGCGTCCCCCAGCATCGGTCATCCCAGTCGACCAGCAACGCCGCAGCCTCCCCACCCTTTCGCCATTTCCGTGTGTCAATAACAGCTGCCCTGTCAAGTGTCTCCCCACTTTCCTTTCTCTCCCCTATCCCCTTTCTTACGATGGACCTTTTAAAGCGGCACGTCGTCACCTCCGAAGAATAACCCCTAAAGAAGGAGCCGAATTGACTCCGAAACGTCGGGTTAATAAATGCCCTTACTTGGTTGGAGTCACTAAGTCCTATTCAAGGCAAATGTATTTTCTATGTTTCAAACGGGACTTGTGACTGGTGCAACTGGGTAGATAAAAAGAGACATTTTGATGCTAAAAGTGCACTCTGCCGCTACAGCACGAAGTGCGTGCATTGCCATAACATACATTGTAGGTACTTACGTACCGTGCCTCGCCATCCCATGCTATAGATCTTAGGGTTGCTTACATAAAATCATATTGACGTATTTGGCATTAGGAAAAATGAACACAGCATTCTGAAACTCTGTGCCGCCGCACTCGCCTGCTGCGTTCTGCCGCAGACTCCCTCAACCGGTGCTCTGGAAGTCAGCGCGTGCGCCATCTGGTGAGCTTCTACACAATATGCTTCGCGCCGAGGGCGCCGCTTCTTCCGCTAACCAATACTTTCTAGTGCACTGTAGGCAGAAGCCTTACCGCGTGTCCGCGCCAGAGCGCAAGATAATCGCTCAACAGGTCGACGACATGCTTAGTGAGGGCGTCATACAAGATTCCTCTAGCCCTTCGGCTACGCCGGTCATCCTCGTGAAAAAGAAGGATGGGTCCTGGAGGTTTTGTGTCGACTACTGGCGTCTCAATTCTCTGACAAAAAAGATGTGTATCCACTACCCCGGATCGATGACGTTATCTACTGCCTTCATTCCGCATCCTACTTTTCATCTGTGGACCTCCGATGGGGCTACTGGCAGATACCCATGCATTCAACTGACAAAGAGAAAACCGCTTTTGTGACCCCAGACGGCTTGTTTGAATTCAACGTCATGCCTTTGGTTTGTGCAACGCACCTGCAACATTTGAAAGGTTTATGGACACGGTACTGCGCGGCCTGAAATGAGAGATTTGTTTGTGTTATCTTGACGATGTCGTCATTTTTGGCCGCACCTTTGCAGAGCACAACCATCGACTGGACGTTGTATTGACGTGCCTTGAACAAGTTGCCCTTACCCTCAACTCAAAGAAATGTCACTTTGGTCAACGAGAGGTGCTAGTACCTGGACATCTAATGGACAAGCAGGGGCTGCGACCAGACCCACAGAAGGTCGCTGCAGTTAGCGGTTTTAAACAACCGCAGTCACAACGCGAGCTGAGGAGCTTCTTGGGTCTTTGCTCGTACTTCCGACGTTTTGTGCTCAATTTTGCCGATACTGGTTACCCTCTGACTTACAGCCGATTGCGATTCCTCATTTCGTCAACTGAAATTCCCGCTCACTTCCGGACCCATACTTCGCCATTTTGACCCCTCTGCCACAACAGAATTACACACCGACGAGACTGGAATCGGCCTCGGCGCCGTCCTCGTCCAGCGTTTTGGTGACGCCGAGTACGTCACTGCCTACGCCAGCCGTTCGTTGAGCAAGGCCGAACAGAGTTACACCGTCAATAAGCAAGAGTGCCTCGCTGTCGTTTTTGCAGTCCAAAAGTTCCGCCCACATCTCTACGGGCGCCGCGTTTCCATCGTTACTGATCACCGTTCACTATGTTGGTTAATTGGTCTCCGCGACCCGTCTGGCCGCCTTGCTCGATGGGCGCTACGTTTGAAGGAATTTGACTTTGCAGTCCGTTTCAAGAGTGGCCGCTTTTTTTGCGGCCTTTGCAACAAATTGCGTTTGCGAGTGCTCCGGTGCGTTAGGGTATGATGTTACGGTCGGCGCAGAATATATACGCTGTTGCCCTATCGAAATTAGAAATTCCACCGAGATCAAACTTAGCAAAAATTGAGAAACGCTATGGTAAATCTGCGCGCTAATTTTAATTTGTGTTGATCAAACAAGGTAGAATGCCGGTAAACGAAAAACGCTTAAATGAATTTGGCGCTTAAAAAGAACAGTTGTTTCTGTATTTGGTTAACAAAAAACTAAATGCAAATATTAACCAATGTTTTCGTAACGGTTTTAAAGAGAACTACAGAAGCAATCGAAATTATTTTTTCTCGTAAGAGGCAGGAACTGAAATATATATTTCACGATAACTGTCTTTTGTCTAAAAGGCCATTCCAAGAGAAAGGAGAGAGAAATAGAGACAAAAAGGAAGTTCTCGCCCGGTTGGCTAACGGGCAAGAACTTGGTTGGCTAACGGGCGAGAACTTTGTTGCAAGACTCCAAGAAGCAAAAATGTGATGAATAGGTAATGCGTAGAATGTACAGACCTGAACAGAGTCGCGACACCACCACTCACCTCATAGACTCCCAAAATAAGAATAACCAAAAATGCACACTCTATAGAGCACGCCATTCGATAATTCAGAATCCCTTTGACGGACAACGGATTATTCGGCCACATAGTGGAGCATTCAGAGCTAGAATCTTGTTTTGATACGCCGTCAGTGGCCCACCAAACCGAACCTAGCAAAGCATAATGATTCCAGCAGTCGTCGACCACGCCCCAACCACGGGACGAAGTAGCTGCTACATTCCTTCTTTTTGCTTAATTACGCAATTGAAAGGTAGTATAACATGTAATTCGTCACATGTGATAATCTTTCTCAGTAAATAAGACTTCTCTTAATCAGAATATATTTCTCCTGTCCCTTGATGCACTGTTTGACGAGATTCTATGGTACTGCACTCGCTAAAAATGTCCTAATGAAGTGTTGCAAAGTTTCATACGGTCATTGAACAGCTATGTTTCCCAAATTCCAAAGATACGTGTACGTTACACTACAAAGTTTATATTTGTAGAAATCGCCATCATGTTTACGGAAATGTGTGGCGAAACCTTAGCGTTCCTCGACCAATTAGAAGTGTTGCAAGTTTTTTCGGAACTCTCGTTTTTACTTTTTTTTTCGAAGGGTTATACCAGGTTCGTATATTTCATTTTCCCGTTTCCTCGGAGAAATAAACAAGGCACCTTGTCGATATTTGTTTAATTTAAGGGAAGATTATGGTGAATGGGTCGGTGAAGTTTCAAGTGTGCTGTCTAATTACGACGTTTGCAGAAAATTACGTGTGCGAGCGATCCGGACCGTTAAAATATGCTTCAGTTACAACGCAGAATTTATCCATCTGCCATGTTGAAACAAGGAATGCAACTGACATCATATTTATTCAAAAATAAGCGTGAGGGAGGAATTTGGGGCCAATGTTCTTGCGAAGTAAAATGTGTGTGGATGAATACCCTCATTTATAAAAAAATTCTTAACAAATGCTCGAATGCGTGTATGGGCCAGTGTTAGAAACCGATCAGTCATATTCGGGCAGCGTTTTAAAGTATATGATTTCATTCGAAGCTATTGAAGTGCTTATTACGACTGCTAGAAGGAAACAGTTGTCTCAAAAGTGGGTTGGGTTCAGCACGGTTGCAGAAGTATGCTGTTTATTTATTCTTTTTATTTTTCGAACTTTCTGTCGAGCAGGTAAAAAATTATGTAACGCTTTTTGAGCCAGTACACAGCTGGATCCGTTATTTTTTAGGGTTTTCTACGGTATTATCATTGACATTCTTGCTCTCAGCGCATTGTTTGAGCAGTTTGGTAATATTATATTCTACGTACAGCTGCAGCGGAAAAAAATAAGCACAAGTGACCGATCACCCGATTAAACAAATTGCGGCACGCGAAGCTGTGGTGCCATAGCACGCCGGAAGCGACAGTACCAGGCACCTTCTGCTTGACACATGAATTACGTGGCACTTTAGATACCAGTGTGCACGGGAACACGATCACCGCGTACAGGATTTTCCCTGCTCCCGTCATCGGCCACTTGTGCTAATATTTATACAAAAAATAAATAGCCTCACTTACTCCAAGCAAAGACAAACACAATTACCTTGGTGCTGTCCAGCTACATGGCATTTCTACATTTTTGGCCGAAGTTACGTTCCATAAAGATGAACGTTCGTTTTTTTTTATTTGCATATGAGCTTTTGTGTCTCCTATAGTGATATTCATAGACGATATGCTGGAAGGTGTGCTTTGATACAGAACGGGCGGCCATTAACCCTGCCAGATTTAGCATATAGCTCCGAATGGCAGATCGAGAGAAAATAAAATTCTCCGTTTCCTGAACAAAAAAGGAACTGGCCAAATGCAACACAGTATGCTGGTTTGCACTATGCCGAATAACAGGCCAATTTTCACCGAAGCTGTTTTTTTCTGGCAGTTAATTTCCTGAGGAAAATAAGCTACCTGTAATTAAACGATGCACTTTAAAACTGCTGCCCTGACCTAATGCTTTAAGTACTTGCCTAAGGAACCATGAGCAAGATCGGTGCTTCACTCATACATGAGATCATTTCAATGACAATGTTCTCTCATTTTCACAAAATTTGATCTCGCTTCGTTTGCATAGTTCGGTGGATCACGGCCTCTGACAGCACAGCTAGCTAAATAATGCGTAATTTCTTAAAATTTATTTATCCCGATCTGTAGCGCTTGCACTAGAAATTTATGGCAAGGGTCGTAGCTAACACACACAGTTTGAAGTTTGCCCATCCAATTATACAAACCATGAGTTGACCCCTATTTGCAAGCCTGGTAAGCTTGGCCAAAAAATATATTGATTTGCCCATATCGAGGCAACGAATTCGTACTCGCTAAACGCGAGGGAAATTCTCATACAGTGACTGGAAAGTATTGAACCGTAGTTAGGTACTCCAGGCATCGGTACAGGAATTGGCACCTCTGCGCACCACCCCTCGGCTCTCATGCAGCTTAATCATTCAGAACACTGGCAATATGCATTGGTCTTACTGCAGCAGACTTCAATAAGACCTAGCTGTTGCTTCTTCTATTCGACAAATTATAATCATGAATTCTCGAACGCCCCTCGAATTGAAGAACAAATGTCATCGAATTTGAATTTTAGTAAAGAATTCATTCTCGCTGTGTTCATATAATTATTGAAGCGAATACTCACATTTCCCTAACAAATGACAATATAATCATATTTACCAGAGTTAAAAATCGACCTGTGCAATAATAATCTGAGTCTTCGTAAAACACTGGCAATTACATACCATGTCAGAAGTTTGGATATTTGATGTGAAGCTTTATTTCAATTCTGAGGCACATCTGTGCTTACGTTTGCACATTAGTTGGTATTGCATGTGTCACTGCTCCACAGAGTTACGCCGTCGCCACAGCTCTTCTTGTATGCGTCCAGGCAACTCTTGGGGACAGCATTCGCTGTTTCTCTTGATTCCCAGAGGAAACAGACTGAAACGGAAGTAATAAAAATTATCACGAGTAGTGTGTTCTTTGGGAAGATAACGCTTATTAATAAACGTGTCCATCCAGCTTAACTTATGCGCAAGTTCGGTAAGCCGGAATTATTCCGCAACCACCCCCACCAGAATCATCAAATTTTGCGAGAAATGTGAGTCTACATAGGCCACTTGGAGAGCCAAAGTGATTTGCGAGTTTATAGTGCCGATAACCTAGTACAACTAACGCGCAGCACGAAGCCATTGAAAACAAAACTGTGCTTACTGCCACTGCTACCTTGGCTAACAATACCTTAGAGATGCATGAAGAAGCTTAGCTGCGCTCCTGTATTACTACCACATAACCAAATATTTTTGCGGAAAGCCTCAACATGTCTGGTCGTACGCAAAATATTTCCCTTTAATGCATTCACCTCTAGTAAATGGCCCAGAATAATCAAGATTCCTCTCTATGACAAGCATTTGCCGAGATAAGTGTACATTCTTTAAACGTTTACAGGAAAAAACGAAAATAGCGTTTCCATGTAATCGCTCTTTACAGTCGTTCATTTCACGCTAAACGTTACTGGTGGCAAAGTACAAAACAGCCGAAACTAATCACGCGTCCGGATATATTTGTAATTTGACACCTCATTGCGCCTTGCAAAACGGCACCTTCTTTTACAGGGAATTGACTTTTTGCACTTGCCGAAAAGTCAAGATAGTGCTGCAAGGCACGATTTGCTGGACACTTCGCGTCAAGCCTTGCGCATCGCTTGGACGACGGGGTTTGGGTTGTCTATCTTGCGCTGTTCTGAATATTGATTGAGCAGGCGTAGATAGCATCAGCGTACAGGAGATAGAGCACACGACTGTAGGGGCTGACGCGTACGTTCGAGAGGCCGTAGCACCGCCGGTCCTGAAAATTCTGTCACAGAGCATTTGTTGCAACATCATTCAGCAGCTCAGTGTACTAGCACAGAACCGCCAATAAACTCGCAACACACTGTCCCCTTGCCTTTCTTATGTATGCTGTCTCGTCTTTAGGAACACAGTGGCCATCGATGAGAGAAAGGCATTCACCGCCATGGTATTTGCAATGGAAATCTGTGAAGTGGTCATCGCCTCCACAAAGAACCGTCAATGTTGAGACATTTACAAAGGAGCGAGTTCTTACAGACAGCTGCTCATTTCGTGCCGACTGTTTATACCACCGATTTATAATTAGCGTAGGCGCGAAAGGCTCTGTATATATCCGCTTATTTTCAAAACGCAGATCAACCCTGGTGACATTGTGGTGGTTCTCACGACGACCTGCGTCCTGCAGTATATGCTAAGGTGGAGGCGAAGTGTGACCTACAGCAACAAATTATTACTGCGAACGTGCTGTGGGCGCAATGCACAATTCTTAACAAAGGTGGATTGTTGATTCAATGCATATCACTATTAGACAGCGCTTGAGAAAGTATGTTTACGGAAGAGAATGTTTGGGGGGGACGTAAGGGTATTAATAAATGGTCAGCAAATTTCTATTGCTTGCCTGGAGTAGTCTTATATTAATCCCGACGTAATATAAGGTTCTCCTTATTGCAAGAAAACAAGGTTCGGAACATTATCCTCTCAACGTATTCTGTAAACAACTGACAGCGTAATGTGTCAAACAGTAATCTATAAATTCCTGTAAGAAAAGAAATGCACACTATTAAGGCAACTGTAAACCTTAAGAACCAACTATGTTACCGTATGGCAGTATCGATTCTGCATATCGCGTGGCCCAAGATGACAATGAACTCTACGAGCCTCATATACCCAAGCTAGGCGAGAACATTTAGTGATACATCGAGCGGGTGGGGCACTTCACTTCATTGACATTGCGTTCACACCACGAGACTTTCCGTCGCTCGAGAAGCTGTGCGATATTCGCCAACTAGACGGGCGCGTTCCCGACGAATCTGTCTTTACGCGCCACGAAATGTCCATTGGCGTCGGTCGATTCTCACGCCGATGGGCTGAAACTCACAAGGTCTCTTCTCGCAAGTTCCTTCAGAATTCATAGTTATTGCTGGAGCATTTCGCATGTGTCTGTTAAAAGTGCACTGCACACACATGAAACGTAGACATAATATTATGTGTGCAAATATGATAAACGATCTTCCATAAAAACCACAAATCGCACAAATGCCTCGTTTGGGACCGTGTCGTATAGGCATCGCTTACACTCACAACGACAGCATGCTTACCAACAACACCGGGTCGGCTGCGTTCGCAGCTACAGAGGCGCTACAACGCCTGCGTGACTTATATGGATCTGCACGATGTAGCACATATATATCGTAAACATCTCGTGAACAATAAACCCTGTTATGCATGCTGTCTACGTGAAACGTGTAATCTGCAATATATTGCATTGTTTCTGATTTCAAATGGGAGATGTAAGCTTCGGCTCCAATTTCTTAAAAGTGAAGCCTTTATGTCACTTTATTCTCCCCACTTAGAAGGTGCTGGCCGCTGGCTGTTTCTGTCTTGACGTGTATACAGCAACTTGGGCCACTGCGCTTGTACCCGAATGGAAAGCTCGGCTCACTGTGTATGCTCAACTGAGCTAGCAACACTGGGTGCATAAACACTCTTGGCCAATCCACCAGAATGAAAGGTGCCACTCGGTAAGTGCCCGGATCGACGACCAAGACGAGATGGCTCAACAAGTCGGCAACAGAAGCAGCCGGGCGTCGAGAAAACAAGAGTTTGCATTGAGCGATGAACGTTGAGCTATTTAGAAGTGAAAACATCTCAATAAACATAAAATAAAGCTTCACTGACATTCAGAACGTCAGCGTCATGTACTATTTTACGGTCTCCGAGTGACACGCGGAAGCTTACAGCACAACTCAGCCAGGTGTTACCCTCTGTGACGATGCATTGCCAAAGGCTAGCGACGCTGAAAACCAGGGCACCTAGCTCACGACTACGTAGGTTTGCATTGTGTACACTGCGAATGAATTTCATGCGATCAATTCCAACGTCTACAGCGCTGGTGCTCCTCTAATCTCTTTAAGTCGTAGAAGGTTACTGAACCTTTTTTTCTGCTCACTCAAACTGTTCTAGTGCAAGTCTCAAATATTTGCGTGGCCAAAAAGTAGGGTATAATAAGATCTGTATGGGGGTTATTCTCTCGGCGGGGAGTGAAGCTGCCCCAAAATTGCCGGGCTTATCATATCTCCTTATCTCAATGCAGATATTGTCCACGTCGTGTGACCGGCGTAATGTGTTTACTGCGATATAAATTATATGGACAGTACAGTGCATTTCCACCGTTGCCGTGATGCTGCGCAGACGTGCTCCTCTAATCTCTTTAAGTCGTAGAAGGGTACTGAACCTTTTTTTCTGCTCACTCAAACTGTTCTATTGCAAGTCTCAAATATTTTCGTGGCCAAAAAGTAGGGTATAATCAGATCTGTATGGGGGTTATTCTCTCGGCGGGGAGTGAAGCTGCCCCAAAATTGGCGGGCTTATCATATCTCCTTATCTCAATGCAGATATTGTCCACGTCGTGTGACCGGCGTAATGTGTTTACTGCGATATAAATTATATGGACAATACAGTGCATTTCCGCCGTTGCCGTGATGCTGCGCAGACGTGCTCCTCTAATCTCTTTAAGTCGTAGAAGGTTACTGAACCTTTTTTTCTGCTCACTCAAACTGTTCTAGTGCAAGTCTCAAATATTTGCGTGGCCAAAAAGTAGGGTATATTAAGATCTGTATGGGGGTTATTCTCTCGGCGGGGAGTGAAGCTGCCCCAAAATTGGCGGGCTTATCATATCTCCTTATCTCAATGCAGATATTGTCCACGTCGTGTGACCGGCGTAATGTGTTTACTGCGATATAAATTATATGGACAGTACAGTGCATTTCCACCGTTGCCGTGATGCTGCGCAGACGTGCTCCTCTAATCTCTTTAAGTCGTAGAAGGGTACTGAACCTTTTTTTCTGCTCACTCAAACTGTTCTATTGCAAGTCTCAAATATTTTCGTGGCCAAAAAGTAGGGTATAATCAGATCTGTATGGGGGTTATTCTCTCGGCGGGGAGTGAAGCTGCCCCAAAATTGGCGGGCTTATCATATCTCCTTATCTCAATGCAGATATTGTCCACGTCGTGTGACCGGCGTAATGTGTTTACTGCGATATAAATTATATGGACAATACAGTGCATTTCCGCCGTTGCCGTGATGCTGCGCAGACGTGCTCCTCTAATCTCTTTAAGTCGTAGAAGGTTACTGAACCTTTTTTTCTGCTCACTCAAACTGTTCTAGTGCAAGTCTCAAATATTTGCGTGGCCAAAAAGTAGGGTATAATAAGATCTGTATGGGGGTTATTCTCTCGGCGGGGAGTGAAGCTGCCCCAAAATTGCCGGGCTTATCATATCTCCTTATCTCAATGCAGATATTGTCCACGTCGTGTGACCGGCGTAATGTGTTTACTGCGATATAAATTATATGGACAATACAGTGCATTTCCGCCGTTGCCGTGATGCTGCGCGGACGTCCAAGTGCGATGCCATCGTCGCCGTATGCTGTGTCTGCGAGTGAAAGCTTGCGAGGGTGAGCTGCCGATGGTGGCTCAAACTCCCGCGCGCAAGGGATGAAAGCGGGGAGGTAGCGTGCCGTCTTGTATAGCGCGTAAAGCCCCCCCCCCCCCCGGGGGGAGGGGGGGGGGCATTCTACTTCAGTGGCCGCTGCGTCTTCAAAGCGATCTGCCCTATCGTGAACGCGATCTTCCATGCGGCCAGCGTGCACTGTGTCCTCGCCGCTTACTTCGCGCTGAAACGAGAGAGCCCGAAGGCCTAATTCGCTCGGTGCTGCAGCCGTCCTTCCTCATTCCAGAGTTTTGACAGCGAGTGTGCGCGGTCATCGAGGGAGATGTGGTTATGTTTGCTTGTGCGCGCGTGACACCATTTTTGGCTAATTTAGTTAGTGAGCGAATGTTTACAAAGTACTATCCTCAATTTGCATAGCTGTCTACTAAGTGGCTCCCGCCATCAACGCTTCGCCTTTCGGGGGAAACAGCTACTTATTTAATGCGTTAACATTAGGAATTTCAAAGTGGAAAGTACCGTATGTAAGACGGGGGAACCGGTCATGTGGTATAGTGTAGAGGATATATATACGCGTATATAGTGCGTATGACAGTGATCTGCTCCGGACCACCGTGAGTTGCCCTTCACTTCTTGAAGGGGCAGGATGTGTTTAGATGGAGCTGCTCAACATCACTTTGTAACGCGGTATGAATCGTGGATCCGGGATCTTAATGAGGTGTGACGTCATGCTAACACATTTCTCTCGTATTTACCGCTGAATCACCACAGATCTTTTTTTTTTCTTTTACTGTGCAGAATTTCCTTTTGCCAATATCTTACCGTCCTTTTCTTCCATGACAATTTTGTCAACAATGCAGTTTTTATAATCGCTGTACAAAACTTGGGTAGCATACGAGTGTGTGGTGTCTGAAAAATAAAAAAGTTCAAATTTCATACTCAGCGGATTCACATAAGGAGCCGTTTTTCAAAAACACTGTTTTCTAAACGGCGTTCATGCTTATCATTTAAATAGGAGGAATGCGCGCAATATAAACAAATAATTGAAGTTCATTAAGCCGCTATGAGTGCTTCCTCGGGTACCGCATTTCAAAGCACGGGTACAGCAGTATAACTTGAAAGTAGGAAAACTTTACGGCACCAAGTGGTACGGCAGGAAAAATAATAGTCAGATCCTGTGCAGGAATTCGACTTCTCTAAGCTTATAATATCATTGAAATCGCGTGATGCAATAAATATATTCTGGTGTTTCGATATGTCGGAATTTCTTCACGTTTTTCGAAAAAGAAATGCTATGCAAATTTTGTTTAGAGAATGAGCGTATATGTATCAAAAGCATCACCACTGTTTTTCATATAAAGAAAGAGAGACATTCATTGAAAGTTATAAAAGATAACAGCTAATTCTAAATTTGTGAGACAAGCTCGTAAGTGGAAATCACTTTTACTTTATAACTTCACCTAATCATCAATCTAAATTACTTGTCAACCTTATTACTTGGAATTACCGATAGCCGCAACTTTGCATCTCTTCCTTTATGCTTCGATGCAAAATATTTTTGCTGCCTCTGCAAGATTCACGTGCACGTGGGCAGTGAAGGCTCTAAAGATTGTCTGTTTTTACACATGTAAGATACGGAATAATTTTTACTTACCATTATTTATGTATGCAACACACGTGTCAGGCCGATCTCCAATAAGAACATAGTTGACCGGGACGTCCGTTCTAGAAAATAAATAGTAAACTGCATATTGAAACATCTGTTGCCCTATAGTTGACGAATCTGTAGCTGCGCTCAGGACAACGCATCATCGGTGAACATGATATCATTTCCCTGTGCTTAATGTGCACATATGCTCCATAATGAAAACTATTTGGATAAGTTAGCCGAAATATATTACGCACAAGGTTTGTATACGCCGTTACATGTTTAGAGGAAGAAAGATATCAGCAGAAAGCTATGTTATGAATACTAACGACGCAACATTCCCCACACTCATGTGACCTTGAAAACTCAATGACCGTCATTCAGTAAGGCGTTATATATTACTTTTCTTAACCAAACGAACCTTTGCGGTCATAAGAACGGACCAGATCTCCTTGTACGCAACAGTAGCGCCATTTCCAGTGCCGCGGCGCCACTTTGGCAAAAGCAGGAAGCACTACTTGAGAGTGAGATCGCTAAGACTCCGCTGACCGCGCAGGAAATGATTGCGAAGGAGCAATCGAAGATGACTGCCAAGTGAATAGCTCCTTATGCGGGCTGCAGAAATCAAATAGTCACTTCAATAATACTTGCGAATTATACCACTGACGTCTATAACGGTGCTTCACGAGGCGGCAAAAATTAGCATGGCCACCGTCTGAGCACCAGGTAATCAAAACTGCTGCGCATTTTCTGAAGGCACTTACAGCTCGGCGCGTTCGAAAATTGCGAAGCGTGTGATTGTCGAATCTTGTTTTGGGGCTGCTTTGTCGCTGTCGTACCTTCACACAATGCCCAGCGCAGTTTTGATTCACAGGTGTTCAGACTGCGAATGGCAGGCTACCCGGACAATTTACTGTCCACGATTGCCGAATGCCTTTTAGCAGACTTAAAACAGCCAAAACCTGACAAACGTGACAATCTAAAACAGAAAAAAAGAACATTTCGCATTTAAGAACAGCAGTCATTCCCTATTTACACCGAGTGTCTTATGGTATACAAAAGGTAGCACATAAGGCCGGCATTAGAGTTGTTCTTGCGGCAAAAAAACAAGTTCTCCAGTATGTGCCAGAAAGTGAATCGGAAGGACAAGGGGTCCCGCACGTATCATAAGAAACACACTAAAAAGCCAGTTGATTGCTGCGACAACGTAGTGTGCGAAATCACCCTCTCGTGCGGTCGATGCTAGATCGGCCAAACGGGTCACTGTATTAATGACCACCTCAGATCACATTGAAATTTATTGAAGGGGTGTGTGCCCGTTGTGGTTGTCGTGCATTGTTTGACAAATGCAAAATACTCAGCCGCTATGGTGACTAGCGTGCTCATTAGATATTTCAGGCTTTTTGCATCAACAAGCAAGGCGATATGTGCGTCAGCGTTCCTTCTGTATCGCTCCTCACGAGGGAACTCGCGTAACTTGCACGTGGATGATGATGACAGTTTAGCTGTGCTCTTTTTACATTCTCCATCGTAGCTATCCTCTTGCCAATGTATTCCTACTATAATATGTACTCCTCTGCCACCTGCTTATTCAAGCAGCTGTAGATATTGCTGTGCGCGCCATAAAATATTGGTTGAAAGTCAGCGCTTTGTCTGTCTCAGTCACGTCTCATTGTTCGGTGCTGTTACTCGTTTTCTTCAGCCTATGTGCACCGCTAATGCCCATTGAACCCTCGCTGCCTGTACGTGCCTCCTGGCCATCTGGGACAGGACATAATCTTCTGCCATGACTTCAACGCGCATCCCACAGCTAGTGACAGCTTCCACCCGTAACTCCGCTGGGACCATCACTGCCAGTTGGCAGTTCCTGGTTGTCTGCGAAAGGACAGCTTCTTCTTCAGTGACTTGAACGCGCATCCCACTGCCTGGGATAGCCGCAGCTGTAAGTCTCAGGGTAATGCTCTGGTACTTGCTACCCTTGTGGTCGGCCTCCTCATCCTAAATACTGGTGAGGCCACCTATGTGCGTTGTCATTTCTGAAGCGTGAGCATAACCATCGACCTTAATATCCCAACAGGTAGCTTTGCTTACACCAGAGCTACCACTCCTGACAAGTGGGCGTCCGACCATTTTCCAATTATCTGGCGTCCTTGTCAACTCGGGTCCAAGTTCAAGAACTGGGATAACTCCTGGCGGAACCTCAGCAGCAATTCCTGCAGAGGCTTTCTACGCGTGGTTCAGCAGATTGTAATGGCGGCTAGATCAGCCCTTACCGCACCTGCGACTACATAAACTATGGGCTGCGCGACGCCAACGGAGTGCAACGTTGGGCGGGTCAAAGAGCTGGAGCACTCGACTGCCTTGTGGCGAATAGACGGCGCCTGTTGACGTCATCAAATTTGAGGCGTGGGTAAAGCTGGCAGTGTCAGCTCAGCCATCTATGAGGCTCGTCACGGTTCCAGGATGTGGCAACGTCGGCGATTCCTCATGAAAGGTTCCACGTGACGACAGCTCATCCTTGCCGTCGTGATCGCATTGGGGATCAACGCGATGGACCTGGCAGAATGCCTAATGGACCTCGTGCTCGTGCCTCCTGTTTCTAGCGGAACGACAATCCCGCCGGCTTGACGGGGTAGGTAGGTGGTGGCGGTGGTAGTGGTGAAGTTGAAGCAGGCGGGGTTAGCCTGGTATACATGTGCGGCAATTGTTCCGCCTGATTCTCCTTTGAGTTGAGATCAGGGGTGTGTCACTAGGCGCTGATGAGTCCCATGTCTCGCAGGAAGGCCTGCGTCCCTATGCGACAAGCCTTTCACATGCCACGAGCTCCTTGCTGCTCTGGGCAACGCGAAGCGACGCAGTTCTCCGACGTCATACATCATCACTTTCAAGATTATGTGAAACATGGTTAACCCCGAAAAGGGCACGCTGATCGATTTCCTCAACATCTCGTGGTCTGGCTGCCTTTCGTATGCATGGCTGGGGGGTTGTCATCATGCCAGTCCTAAACCGAGAAAATCCGCCAAGGCATAGGCCTCCTACAGGCCCGTCTATCTAACCGAAGCAAACTATATGATCCCTTGGCACGCCTTCAGTGGACAGGAAGCGCTCTCGTCTTCTTTCCCGCACATCAAATATACTTTTGCCATCACCGGTACTCAGCGGATTTTATCACCAACGTCGTCTCTTTAATAGAGGACGGCCGGGGCTCTGGAGAAGTGGCACTCCTAATGTTTCTTGGCGTAGAGAGCGCCTTTGATGACTTGCCTCACTTGGCCATTGAGCAATCTGCCAACCAGCTTGGATCGTGAAGAGAGTTCAACACTTCGTCCTGTCCTGCCTTAAAGGGCGCTCCTTTCGTTTTCGGGGGCAAAACGAAAGGAGCACCTCCTCTGCCGTAGACCTGGTCCACATTCTGACCCACCTAATCCAAGGAGATCACATCTCTGTTCACATTGTTTCCACTATTCCTGCGGTCTCGGCGTCGCAATTTCCGTTCCATGGTCGGCGCCGCAACTTTGCCTTCAAGCACCTGCTTTTACATTCCATCGCTCGACGTTCACTCTAGCCAAAGAAAGGTGCGCACTTCAAACCACCTTTAAAACGATGCCTTTCTTTCACTACTACACGCGGTTTCACTGGTTTTACGGTTTATCTGACACGGAAGAATAATCGCAGGTTGGACTGCCGAACTGGCCTTAGCTGTACACCACACCACGGCCGCGCTCAGCAGCTGCAACGCACGTGGTATTCTTCTGCCAAACACGACGTGCTTTGCTGCATGGAGCACTGGCACAGAGGCACATGAACGTAGGTTACAAAAGGAGCACTTTGCAACCCAAAAATTTCTTGCAATGGCGCTGGCTGAAGGGTCACTTGAAAACAGGTGCAGTGAAAAGGAATACGTCAGCGGGTCTGTCGTCACGTCGCCTGGTGGGGTTGAGACTATGTTTTGAGCACACTCGAATATGTCAGCACGTCAAATTGAATGGAGAGCCGAAATTATTTTGCTATATCCGTTGCTTTGTTGCATCCATTATTTCCATTTACTGCAATATACATATATGCCCAATGGTGTGCACAAGTGTGTACATGGAAATAAGAAGACGGCTTCCTTACCCGCGGAACCGCTGCACAGCCACGCATGTGATGAAATGTGAAAAAAAAATCTTCGACGTGTGCAACACGTGACTTAGCAAGACACTGTACAGCATTTAGATAGCTGCCTTCTGTTCCATTCCTACGGTATTTCATGTCCGCTTTCCACTTAGCTCGTCACTTTGGAGCAGCACAAGGCCCAGAACACATCGAGGAGGCAAGCGAACTTAGTCGCGCCGGCTTCCCTTGTACTGCTCGTAGCCTCCGAGCTGCCACCTCTCACTGTGCGCCGCAGGAAGAGGGAGAAGTGATTGCACGGCCTGGGCGTGACCCTCGAGTTTGTGCCGGAGAGGTCCCTGAGGCGAGCACCTGCTGCAGCTGCCAGTGCGGCGCACCGTACTCACTAGCGAAGCCTTGCGCGTGACCCCATAGGTTCAGCCGGGGAGATCTTGGAGGCCACGCCAAGCTGCAACTGGCCGCACGATGCGCCACGCATAAGTGAATGCACTAATAGTTCCCAGCACCGCGCGTAACCGCGCCACGTGGCGCGGCTACGCGCGGTGCTGGGAAATATTAGTCTCTATAAACATAAATACACTGGCATCTTGCATCTTAGTGTAATGTTTGCAACACTTACGCTTTCAGAAAACGGGGTTCTTCTAATCTAATGCTTATTGTATAAATGACATGGCGCTATAACTTAACCGTGAAGTTCGCCACAACTCTGCGAACTGCTCCATCACTCACCCGTAGTCGCCCGTAGAACTGCGTGTTGTAAATCACCAAACGTTTAGTTAGGATGGACACTTAAAATTTACCTGTATATGTGGCATACCACATAGGCGATTACTAGAAGAAAGCCTCGTCTCTTACGTAGGAGAAGGCAAAAGGGGAAGGTCAATTGCAGGCACTGGTAAAGGAAGGGAGCCTGTGTAGGAAAGGCCGTTCGCCTCTCTGCACCACACGTTCGTTGTTTCCATTTCGCCTAATACTAAACCCATTATAAGAATTCTTGTGGTACAGCTCTCCCTGGTCGATGCTTTACAATTTAATATTGTTAACGGTCTATGAAGGTAGCATTTTTTATGGAGCCCCCTTAGCAGTCTGGCACCTAGACTGCAGTCCCCTAAATCCCAAGGTTATTCTTGTCCTGTGCTCAATGTATTACTAAATGTGTATAATTGTATTCAAAGGATTTTATTGTTTAATGCACCATTAGAGACGCCTAAGCAATTTTGTCGTCCGAACAGTACTAGGTTCGGAAGATATTTGCCTATAAATCAAGACAACTATTGCAGCAAATTGCTAAGTCAGATGTTTCCATAATATAGTGATACAAATTGCAAGGCCACAGACATGTTTATTGCAAACTCGCTTTCATAAAACACAGTTGTACCAGCCCTAGGCCACTATAAAAACACAGTTTTCGCAGGAAAATGACAGAAAAATCGGTTGTCCCAAGTTCCACGCCCACAAAAAGCGAGGTGATTGGTCGTACCACTTTTTTGTCGGTGGTATTGTAAGCGTTTTCAATGGTCAGTCACCTAATTTTGTGGGCGAGTAGGAAGGTACATATTGGGACTAAAGACCAACTACAAAATATGAATGCCATTTTTTCTTCCTCTTTTACTCAAACACTCAATAATCTCGACGCACGACCTGATCAATTAGAAGTTTTTTTTTCATTTTTGTTTTATCTCTTTACAGATGTTTTTAAAGGTTCACGCGCAAGTCAAAAGTGATTGCAAAATAAATTTACACGCACCGTTCTGAACTGTTCGGGGATTTCACGTGCCACGTGTATGTTACTTTCCCGGAATCCTCGTCAATAGATGTACGGTCAGCAGTTAGACATCTGAAAGCCGGTATGTCTACGCTTGCCACAGCCAGCACCGCGTTCGATAGGCTCGCTGCAGCCTACAAAATGAAACAAGTTGAAAGATGACATCATAAGAATGACAATCCAAAACGATATAAAATCCAAGGCCCGTATTCATAAAAACGTTATTACGCGAAAACTGCATAATGCAGCCAACAGGGATGTTGGACATAATCATTAGTGAATGCAGCCGTCCAAGTCGAACACCACTGACGGTGAATCGGTGAGCCTTTGTGAATCGAACACCTGGGGCCCTATAACGTAAAATGATTCCAAACTGTTTTCATTCGAATTTCTGCAATTAGCCTACACGATTGGTCAAAACATTTTTGGGCCACTCCCAGCTGCTCCTGTCTGTCACGCGACGTCACGAAAACCTCGATAGCTCCCAATCTGATATAACGTGTACACACTGATTATGCATGATTAAACTGCACAAAAGAAAAGTAATCATTCCGGATTCGACGCCTTTTCACCATTAGCCCTCTGGTATTGGCCCAATGTTTTCTGGCGACGCCCACTTCGCCTGTCTGTCAGGCGACCTCACAAAACCGCACGAACTCAGACGTCAAAGTGACATGTACGCGAAAAAAGATACATTATTATGCCGAGCAAAGCTGAAATTTTTTCTTAACAGCCAGAGACTGCCCCGTTCCGAAAGGAAATATAGACTATGGCTGCCCGTGGATCGCTCAGGCCCTCGCTACTCGCACATGCCGGTGAGCATGTATTTATGTGCGCATTATAAACCTTTTTGCGTGGCAGTAAAACGTTATCGAGCCCTTTAGACATGCATACGACATCGCTCTGCCAACTCTTCCTTGCTGAGGATCCGTTTTAGCGGCATTCTTATCCTTCCGTTGCGCGCCGCCGCGATTTTCGACCAGCCACCGCAAGCTAAGTAGGGCGAAGCGGACCAGTCAGAGAAGCCAGCACCATCCCCTTCATGGGGTTATCTATTTTCGCTGTGCTGGCTCGGCCCCATCGAAACCCTCTCCACCAGAGCGTGCTCCTCGCCTCTTGTCAGCCAATTAGATAAGAAAAACCGCTGAGTGTAGACAATGTTATTGGTTTTGAAAGCGAACAAAGGTGACCGCCTATAAACGAGGAGAGTGTTTGATTGGCTTGTTCGGCTACGATGCGGGTCACCGCCCGATGCTTGCATCGGTGGTTACGTAAATTGGACGTCAGGAGTTTGGAATCGAAACAGTTTGGAATCATGTTACGTAATAGCGCCCCTGATTCTGTCTCTCACGTTTACGAGAGCAATGGAATTACTACTTTCAGTTTCGAGGTAGAATCGTTTAAAAGGTCGGCAAAGACCATGAAATATGAATTCCTGTGTGAAATGCTTGTTTTCCTGCCGCGACCTACACACGGAGTGCCCCAGCTATTATACACGCAGGTTCGTAAAACCACGGGCCATTCTACGCAAGAAGGGCTAAGTGTATGTTATTCGTATTCCAATGGACAAACCGCCAGTAATATTTTCCGTCCACACAATCCAATTACATTATCAAAAGTATGTAGCCAACTTTTATTTTTGTTTAATTAGTAAACATAAATTAGGTGGTGGTAGAGAATCGTGATACGGCACTTTGGGATGTTTCTGACTAGGTACCCTTCGCGCCACTAAAGGTGAAACCGGGGCTAGTTCGTTGCTTAAATTATTATACATAGTTACAGTGCTACATGGTGCATGAATATGATATATGGTCATAAAATTATGCTTGTACGACAGGCACCCTTGTGCATCTCGTCTTTGTCTTTTTCTGCCCAAAGTATGTTAACTATGTATGATAATACACTGTGCATGTTTATTTTTTTCCGGCGGAGAGAGAAAGCACGCGAATTGTAAAAAGTACCCTTTGAATTATTGGGCATCACCATCCATAACGTCCGCTGCCCGGACCAACAGGCCTGAAATGAATGGCTTACGTTCGCACTGAGACTGTTTAATGGCGCTGGTACGCCGTGCGCCCGGGTGCGTATTCATGTGTAATGTTTTTCATATTTTGCGCGCTTTCCAGCTCCGCCAAAAAAATTTAACCTCGTCATGTGTACATTACTGGAAACATCAGTTTTGATTATTAAATATTTTTTGAAAGAAGTTGGTACCTATATGCACCGCGAGCTACTCCTTTTTTCAGACATGCTAGTTCTGCATATATAATTTTCCCGATAGAAACGATTAGGAAAACAACACGGTGACATTCGCGTACACTGAGTTCGCGTGCAAATAAATGTCTATATTCAGACAATGTAAATGTTTGCACAACATTACAGTTCACAGAATGTAAATCTTCTTGGGCAGTTGCAAATGAGGTCTCTGTTGAGTGCCACATTCCAAGATCAGCACTCACCGACTCGGACAAAAGAGCTACAGCAACACACAGACACACGGAAACACGTAAACAAGTATATTGGTTATTTCACAAGGACAAGATCACTGATATGTGCGAAAAGAATAAACCGATGAAAGGAATTGTTTTCGGATTCAGTAATTTTTTTTATATTTCTGATTCTTCCAAGATTTGTATTATTATGCGCTGAATGATGTGCTGTAATGCTTCTGATTCCCATGGATCCAAAATTATCCTAACGGTAGTGATCGATGGCAGTGGCTGAGGCTTAAAATTTATGTAGCTGCGATGCTGACGACCTCCAAATAGGACCTACAAGACATGTCATATATGGCATTGCACCTTTGTTAAAAATCGCAAACCAATTGTGGTATACAAGAAAGGTGACAAGTTCAATACGAAAAATTAACACCCGATAAATATTCTGCCGCAGTTTTCTAAAGCTCCTCAAAAAATACTTATTAACCAATTAACATTTTTCACCAAGAAACATCAACGAACCACAGACGCTCAATGTGGTTTGCAAGTAGGTAAATAAACAGAACTAGCACTTGGCGCACAGAAAGGATACATACTTGAACACCTCGCAAATAAGTTACTTGTAAATGATCTATTCATAGATTTCACAAAAGTGTTCGATTGCATTAATCATAACCGACCAGCAAATCAGCTTCAAGGATATGGCATGAGGGACCCTCCTCTTCAGTTAGCGACTTCCTACCATAGACTTCGGCAGAAATATGTGTCTATAAACATTAACATATCATCTATACTACAAATACATACAGGTGTCTTTCAGGGAGGTATCCTTTGTGGATTCCTATTCAAGTTATACATAAACGATACTGCTATCTTCCACTGAGAAGCAAAATTCATCAACTATGCAAATGATAAAAGTGTTTTGTTATCATCAAACTAATATACAAGCCTCATTAGGGCAGCAAACAATTTCTTAATCTGCCTCTCAAAATAGAGCCAGGACTACATTTCAAAAGTAAACTACAAAAATAAAACGCAAGCAGACATTTTTCAAATAAGTGGCATGGAGGTGTATTCCATTGCCCAACAAGTTATTCTCCAACTCAGAAAAATATAGAGATTGCTGACTCGGTAAAAGTACTTGGCCTATACTTTACCGACACATTGAAATGGGACGCTCCCGTGCATTTTATATTTCAGGAACTGAGCCGCATAATAGGTATACTGTATCGAAATCGATACCTCTTACCACGGTAAGCTAAATTGGTAATTTATAACGCACTGTTTGCCTGACATGTAAGGTAATGCTATCTTGAAGGTGGCATCCGCTTCCAATCTCTAAAACACTACTGATGCAAATAAAATTATGCGCGATAATGTAAACGAGCCATACAACTCACACACCGAAGGTCTTTCCACCAAGTACAACACATAGAAAAAAATCATCTCTATAAACGAACTCTCTTACGCACCTACTACTGCCATCTAAAACATTCAAGCAACTTAAGAAATATATCAACAAATATATCAAACCTAAGAGATAATACACCCACATATAACACACGTAGCTATGAAAAATGGTTCGTCCCTGTTTCGAGAAACGACTACAACCGCAAAATGTTCGCGAGCACCTTGTCGCGGCCACTAAATTTTTACCAAGAAGCCGACATTGTCATCCATACCTTGACACCGTCGGAGATCATTTGTTTTGCGAAAGTCATTATTTAAATCAGCTAGGTAGACTGAAGCCAAGTGTAACGGTGTAACCTAACGGTGTAGCCCCTTTAACGGTGTCACCTAAAAGATCCCAAGCAACCAGCTTTTACCCTGGCACCCTCAATGTTCTTCTATATGGGCCCAAATAAAATGAAATGAAATAAAGCATGTACGTTTGTCGGCGGCCTATTACGGGGAATATCCGAATATTATCTGGCAAAAACATGGTGCTTTATGTGCTGTACAGCCTTTTCAGTCATCTCACATAGACTCATGACGAATCTCTACAACTGCCTCACTACCACTTTGACAACTAGAACAAGAATTAAAAATTATTATATGAATTGTAAATAATTTATTCGACGACAAGAAATACAAAACTTATTACTAATGGCCTCAAGAAAACTACGAATGAAATATACTATGTCTTATTCGCGTACAAAGAACCATCCTTTTTTTTAAGGCTTCGTGCCGGTAGCCTAGCCAAACTGTACACATTAAACGATTATTGATACCTATGCTTATGGTTATGCCAGTACAACATAATAGTGTGCAATTAAAAGACAACAGGAATGGTCACGTTTATTTATACTGTTCAACGCTTGCGAAAAGTCAATATGTAATGTCCTACGGCACGCTGTTATCTCAAATTGCCGCCGGATTTTGTATGTTCGACACCGTATACTTTATTCATTTCATAAAGAAAACTTACACTCGTTAAAATAAAGGAATTAGATTTTAAGTACACAAATAAACAATCATTCCACATACTTGCACAGAAACAAAAACAGAAGTCATGTGACATTTCCTTCGACACTTTCGCACAGACACGACAACGCCGTTCATTGTATGGTTTGAAAGACTGTGGCTCATCCAACACAACTTGGTGACATCTGCATGCACCGAAGCTTTGTTGAAATGCGTAAAGAGCGCTAACAGCTGTCTTGATTTCTGTGTCACTGCAATACCAGAACAAGGACATACCTAAGGTCCTCGCCGAAACGATATCATCCACGTTAAAAACTGTCCAAACGCAGCTCCTTCTCGTGCAATCCAGTGCCTGCTTTTTTTTTTTTTTTTGGCTGCCCCGTGCTACGAAATGTGACACACACGGCGATCATCTGCAAGAACCTTGGCGCCAGAGCAGAATAGGCGAAAATGTGGCCTAATGTTTAGGATCCGGCTTGTGTGCTGCCGGAGCGAGTTTCGATCCCACCATCGGAAACGTTATTCATTATTTCTTTAACGTGTGAGCCATTCAACAAGGCTGCAGCAGTAGCTAGCTGCTACGTTTAGGAAATCGTGGGCGAGTTCGCAAAGAAAGCTTCTATTTAAAACGTATTAACTTAGACACGTCGCTGTGTTTAATACAAAGTAGTAGACTAACGGTGCAAGTAATCTCTGCTGCTGTTTGCGGCTATAAAATCATCCTCGGCCCAACATTTTAAAATTTATACGGCCCATACTTCACTTATTGCACCGAAAAAAAAAAAGAAACTGCCAGGTGACTTTCTTCGCCTAACTCCGTGGCGCATACGCATTTCAGCATGTAACGTTTTGATGCCGTTATCAAGCTGGGAAACTGACGCTGAAACAAACGGTCGCGTCAACGAAGTCAAGATGACTCTAGCACTTGCAAACTGCGCCAATTTTAAACAAAGCTGCAGCAGGTGTGTACAAGGAACCCTTCTTACGCGCATGGCGTCCACAGGATCGCTGCTGCTTCGCCTCTTGCCGATGCATACTGTCGGTACTGAAGCCACAGCTAGCATTAACACGGTTATGGAGTGCATAGTGCTTTCGTTCTGAAGAGCTCAGTGCACACGTTGCTCCTCTAAAGCAGTAGATATGTGAATGGGTCATTTTATGCTTATTTATATAAACGAAGCACCGCTTTCGACGAAATGAAAAAATAAACCAGAGGTGAACAAGTGAATTCACTTTCTCCCAGCAATATTAAGTTTTAAATCATTTTCGCTTTTTTTTCGTGTTCCCCTTCCACAAAGAAGGTTGATGAATGTGCTACGAATGTTCATTCAAAAATATGACGAGTTTCAATGACATGAGGCTTCACTGGCAAAATGAGATCAAAAACATTGTACGCCAAGTTTTCAGAGCTTCGGAAAGCATTCAAGCCTAAAAATTTCAAAAAAAAGAAAGTGGTAGTTACACTTCCTGCAGAACGAAAGGTCAACAGCACGCTCAAAAATGGCGCGTGGCTTCAACTGCTTAGCATAAAATCGACGCTTGTGGTCACTGCAGTTCAAAACCAGGCTACAGTGTTTGGGAGAACACTGCAGAAATGGCTTATAGTTTTTAAGCACTTGTCGCAGAAGGAAGTGGCTGACAGGCCGATTTTTTTTTTTTTTTGCGTGTGTGTTCGGGGAATAAACTCCGCTCTGTCAAAACCAAACTTTTTTTTTGCTGGCGCGTGCATGTTACATTTAATTTACAGCGACGGGTCAATGGCTCCATTTTCTACCTGTCAAGGTCTCTCGTGTAACTTTCATACGGTGAAGGACGCATATTCATATCGAAAAGTATATTAACAAATCTGCGCGGCACGTTTTCGAATTTTCTCCTGACGAACAACGCTAATGTTGTTCCATACAATAATTAAGTTTCCCAGCTCCAAAGAATAATTGATGTAATGAAACAATGAGGGTTGCTAAAAGCATGAGCTATACGGGATGCAAGACCAAGAATTCTAAAGGATGCACTCAGGATATGGTTAACATGCTCACTGAGGGTTAAGTTACATTCAAAACGTACACATAGATCTTTGGCTACGTAGTTCTAACGCGATAGCGTTACGAGCCCCGTGTCGCAGAACATCTGCTGTCGGCGTCAGCATTCCTGTCCGTGAGCAAATTTCCCGTATATGTTTAGGTTTATGCATAGCCCACGCCTTGCTATATGACATTCGGGTTATGCGGGTTACATTGCCACAACATTCTATCACAAAAGTTGATCATACCTTGTCTACCAATCTTGACGAAGTTATTCCTCGGAATTTAGTAAATGACAGCACCCAAACAAATGTCATGAAACAAGACACCGACATCCCATGCCTTTCATGTTAAATATTCTCTGACTGAAATATTAAAAGTGAGAAAGAAACACAGAAACTTGAAATTTACTTTATTTCTTTTGGCGCGGCGGTGCACTGCCTCCAGAACCAGCCCACGCAAGAGGTCGTATTTCCACCAGGAAGTTCGCCTTCCAACATAGCTTACGTCACAAGCTTTTCCCGGTAAGCATTACGGTTGCATAAGGTGCAGTGGCCGGGAAGCGTGAGAAGCAGTCGGGGACCTTTGAATGCTGTCGCGTTCCACTACTAAAGGCGCAGCTTAAGGGTCCTCCAAGTTTTTACAGCAAAGCTGCATACTTCTACCAGCCAAGGAAATTTTCGTGTCGTTGGCGTAAGCAAAAAAAACGCCAGGCTAAAAATTGAATTCAAACAGCATATCTCCAGCATACAACTCAGCATACAATACAGCATACAACTCAGCACTCGTTTTCAAAAGAAAAACCACAAAACAAGAATCAAAACCACATGATGGATGATAAGGCGCGTGTGAAGAATGGGAACACCCTCGGACTTGTTGCGGGAAAGATTAGGTTTGCAGCTGTTTCGAAAGGGGTGGACATCATTGAAAGCCCTCGTGTGAAATTGAAACCGTATAATTCATGATAATTACGCCTGCGAATAATGCGAAGCACGTTCCTTCTCTCGCGTCTGTTTCCCGGTAAAGATTACGGTTTGGTAAGCTACTCTGAGTGGGAAAGCACCCAGCAGTATAGAAATAACGTAGTGACGTCACCACGGTCTAGCAACTCATTCAGTTCATTTCAGGCTACCACGGGTAGACCACGGAAAGTAAAGACGCCAGAAGAACAGCGTGAATATAATGTCGTTGTGAAGCAGTAAAGGATGTGGTTAAATACACTTCACTTGCCTCTCGTTACACTCTTTGCAGAGCCACGTGTGTGAATTCAAGTGACGTCACAATGGGTAATCGTGGGTGTCGTTTACATCTTTGCTGTCCAACCACCTTCACAGCGAGGATTGGAGCCACCGTTTTTTTTGGTCAGCAGTGTGGCATTATTACGCGTATGTTTGCAAAATCAAAAGCACAGTTATTTTTATTAAAATACATTAAAAACATTTTGCCTGCATGTATGAGCACGCCGTTAGAACGGCACGATTGCACCACTCAATTAACTTCGCTTTGTAGAGCATGGCTTTCATGTCTTTATATGGAAGCGAACAGTTTGATATCGTCAACATACTGTAGCAGTTTTCGTTTGTATTTCAAGGAGGGAGTTCATAAGGAACGTGTTCAAAGTGAATTTCTTAAAAACCCTGTGGAAAGCACCGCTCGCGATATATGTTTCTGCTAAACTTCCTAATACACAAACTAAATATTTAGGTTCATACAAGGAGCCCTTAAGGAGCAAACAGAGAACATCACTGGCACCATGCATACATGTACCACGCATGTACTAGAATGTTGTGAATTGAAGCCAACAGAGCCTCGATAATCGGTGCAAAATCATTTGAAAAAAAGACTCGAGGTTGGTTTCTGTGGATTGCCCAGGCATAAACTATGATCTAATTGTGAAGTTTTGCGTTTGAAATGAAAGTACAAACGCTTGCCTCAAAAGACTTCAGAAAGTGTGGCTAACGGAGAAAGCAGCGACACCAATGACCAGTTCGCTACTTTCGCACTGACACCAGACCTATGCACGGAACAACAACCAAAATTTTCCCAAGTTCTGGGAACAATCTTTGCTATACTGCTTCTCTTTGCAAATAGCGCTTCTCGTGCACTCAAGTGTCATATGGCTGCAATAAAGACCCTATAGATTATACAATTATGTTAAGCTTGTGAGGTGCGAAATCATTGTTATTTAACCATCAGGAGCATTGTCGGGCCGATCTGCTGTAAGAAAAATGTCGGATGAAAGTCGATTCTGGAAAACATGTAACGTGCTTATTAGAAGATTTGTTCTTTCTATTCGTGTACCTATGGCTGCACCTCAAAATAGTAAATAATATGTGCAGGCATTATCATCATTTTCTAGAATCAATGTGCATCTCTATCACATCAACTCATCATACGCGATTAAATAGTAATTTAACACGCGTTCAGTTTGACCACACGTTAGCGTTCGAAAGGATAGTAATGAGCTGGAAGCTTTGAGCGGGTTAATTTACGTCCAGAGCCCAACGTCCAGCAAAGCATTTTACTTCGATCGTCACACCCGAACAAATTTTCTGAGGTGCGTTCTCTGGAGCGCTCGATGATACGGAAGCAGCGACGTTGCTGCCACTCTATTAAATATTTTCACTCCTTAACACCAGATCGCTCAGGCTTGGTGATGAACCAGCATTAGCAACAGCTAGCAACGCAGCTTTTAAGCGCCCATATGACCAGGCCATTGCAATACGCAGCGGCTATAAAGTGCTGCATATAAATAAAGCCGATACATATGAAGGCGTAGCGGAAATTCGGCTATAAAAACTAGTATCATCATCTGTAGTAACACATTTCCAAGTTGTTCGGCAAATTTTGGCCAGTGCCAAAGAAGCGCTCTTAGACTTCGGAAGCGTTTTACAGCTGCCTTAATTGGAGCGGCTTTCGCTGTTTTTATTGTATGAGTTGATTTGATTTGCACATATATTTTGCTTTTCCTCGATGACACCGACGTTAGCTCGTAACGTGAGTCTGCTTCAGCAGTACACAGGTGCTTCTCCGGCCGAGTTTACGTTGTAAGTACACACTCTTGAAATATACGTTAACTAATTATTCTTTCCGGGCAATATAAAAAGCTTGTGATGCACAAATAAATGCATCGAGGTCGGCATTATACATGTGGAAAGGTTGATCTCAAAATTTGAACCGACCGTTTTAGGATCATTTCGGTGATACAAAACGCGGTTTTGCGCTATCCGCGAAACTCTATTCTTTTACTGCGTGTCTAATAATACACTATTACAATGGGTCATAACACCATATCTATCTAGGTATCGCAATTTTCAACTGGATCGACTCAGTACTTTTACATCAAGCCTCGGTGTACGCCGCAATTTATGGCATATCGTAATGTTGTTGTGGGCCCCTTCATTTGTGGTACAACTTTACGATTTTTCCCGTGTGTTCTCGAAGCTATACAGCCAAGTTGAGAATAGTTTCTTCCTGAAAAAAAAAACAATATTTCGTTAGTTATTCTTCTCTACTGCCTCAAAATGCACCTGTGAAAGCATGTATTGGAAGCGAATACTTTCGACGGGGTTCCCAATTCACCGTCACGCTTGACTAGAATTTCGCCCACGCGTCGCTCGTGTAACCCTTCGCGTTGCCTCCAACCTCTATCTGGCTCCAACGTTTGGTTACAGAGGTAGGTGACAGTTTGCGCTTGCGCATCTGTGTTTATACATCGCTGTGTCTCTTTTGTTTACTCGTTGAAAATGCAACAACAATATCCTCGCTGTAAAACAAAACGTTAACTTCTTTCAAAAGATTATAGGCTGTCTGAAACACGAGTTTATTAGATAACACTACTAATGGTACTGTATTATGCCACCTTGGTACTTTACAAGAGCTACCCCGGGAGTCCAGGACATTTGGCTGACGTGCTGGTATTTGTATTAGAGGAATGACAGTTTCTTTAAATTCCCTTCGAATATTAAGCTGTTTTCAGATGCGACATCATACATAAAGAACACTTTAAGGCAGCAGTTTCACACTGATGCTGAAACTCTGCTATAGCTCCTCCATTGAAGAATTCTTTCTTGCTATTTTTAAGCCCTCTTTTGCTTTATATTTGTCTATTTCTATCAATTTATTGTGTTTTTCTGAGGTCTAGTTAGAATGAAAGATCTGCCATATCCGGTAAACCCTTTGCTTTCACTTTAGTGAGCTTAGGCAAAGTCTAAAACATTTTATTTTATTTAACAATACTGTTAATCTTATACAAGGTCATAGCAGAAAGGCCACATATATGAGTGCAGTGTAAAAAATACGTAAGCCAGGTATCTTAAACACAATGCAATACAGTGTTGCAATAATTATGCATCAAGTCAACTGTGAAAAATATAAAGGACCTAAGTACACCGAACACAGTAAAAGTAAGCAAAACAAAACTAAGTCAACAGAAATAAAGCTAGGGAGCACAATTTTTGAGACGCGAGTACGAAATCAGATACAGAGAACATAATACAGCTAAAAAAATGTAGAAACTAAGGTGTAAAATTAATGATGAACAGCTATGCACGTATTATTCCCCGACCAACGCTAGAAATGTTTCTAAAGTAGAAGTGGTCGTGACTGAATAGTCCAGTTGGTTCTACTCTCTGATTGCACGAATTGAATAAGAGTATTTAAAACAGTTTTAACTGTCCCTGTGTTTCAAAAGGGAATGATGATGTTTATGGAGTGTAGGTCTTGCACGTGATAAAGAGATAACTTTATATGTGTCATTGTTTATTTCGCCATACATTATTTGATACAAAAACTTCAGTCGGGCTAGTTTAGCTTGATTTTGTAAGGTTACCATACCATCTTGCTTTAGTAAACTAGTTGGTTAATCAGTTAGATTGGATTTATTTAAGATAAAGCTTAATGTCTTTCTCTGCACACCCTCCGGTCTGTCAAGAAGTTCTTTACTGAAAGAAAATCAAACAATGTTAGCGTACTCAAGTATTCGTTACACAATCATACGATAAGCCAACAGTTTTGTGGTAGGTGGTGTCATTCGAAGGCGTCTTCCCAGGAAGGAGAGTCGCTTTAGTGCAGCCGATGTAGTGTTTTCAACATGCTTATTCCATCGAGATCATGGGATACCGTTAAACCCAAGTATTTATGCTCTCAAATCCAAGCCAAAGGCGTGTTATTAATAGCGTAGGAGAATTCGGATATTTCTTTCTTTCTATAAAGATATTGTTAATGTTGCCGATTTCTGTGCATTTAGAGTCATCTGCCACTCCTGACACCAAGTTAAAACAAACTCAGCAGCATTATTAAGGATTTGATCATCATCATCACAATTATTTACACGATACAACATGCAGTCATCCACAAATGATTTTATTTACATGACACCTAGCAGGCAAATCATTTTTGAGGTAAGAAATAAAACAGGTCCCAGGGCACTACCCTGGGGTACAATGTAAGTTACAGGGTCTAAGCTAGAAGCTTCATTAATGATTTGACCGAGCTGTGATCGGTTAGTGAAGTAGTTCTCAATCCATTCGACAACAGGACCATCGCCTAATGTGGAATGATTTTTTAACGAAGCTTTATAGGCTCAGAAGTTTCGGCGGTGGTGGTGTCACGCTGAAAAGTGGCTGATGCTGGTGATAGAGCAGAAAGGGTTCAAGCTGAACTGCACATAACAGGGACAAAATAGAACGAAAGAGCGAAAGAGAGAAAGAAAGAAAACGTTAGAGAGAAAGAAAGAGAGAAAGAGGGAACGAAAGAATGAGTGAAAGCAAGAGAAAGAGAAATTGAAAGAGAGAAAGAGAGAAGGAAAGAGATAGATAAAGAAAGAGAGAGGAAAATAGAGAAAGAAAGAGAGAGAGAATATCCAGCCCTTCCCCTGTCGACACAATGGGCCGAGCCCTGGGATAAGCATGCTTCTGTTATAGAAGGAAGGAAAGAAAGAGTGGAGAAGGAAAGGCAGGGAGGTTAAGGGCCCATACGCGCTCAATCCGCCCTTCCGCTCCGCACGCATGCGGACCGGGGCGGAAGCCTGTCCGATCGTCTGGACGGGCGGACGCAACTTTGCCATCCGCATGCCTGCTCGTCTCTCATTGAATGGTACGAGGCGGACGGCGTAGGACGTCATCACGGCAAACATGGCGCTTGCTCGAAGCGAAGCGAAGTGGTGACGCGAGGCTGAGGCCATAGCCGCGTCAGAAACAGTCTATTTTGCTCGTTCTTGTGATCCTTACTAGAGTTATCCAGCACCAACGAAGATAACCGGTGTACCCTTCCAGGCCTCATCAGTGCGTGCGATCGCCGACGGAAGCAAACCGAGTGCAGTACCTGTGTTGTATTTGCGCGAGCGTCGGAAGAAATATTTCAAGCCGTCGGCTTCGTGATTTTTTTGCCGTGCTTCGCGTGTGCACTGCAAACGAGAAGGCCATCACGTATACGTGCCTTTCGAGTACGACACATGTTCAGGGCGTGGCGAAGTGAAAGGTGTCAGATCGGCGCACCCAGCGTATGCGACTTTGTATGTGTCAGCTGTGTATGCGGTTCATTGCCGCGAAGTGGTGAACGCCAGTCCTCTCCAACCTTTAAAGTGATGACAAGATCAGTAGCGATAAGATTTGTTTCCTCATTATCGCTGTCATTCCTCGTGTGCTATACTGCGTGAGCCGTTTTGCCGCCTGCGATGCGGCGTGGTGACTGCGGCGTTCGAGCAGGTTCGAGCTGTGTTGTTGCTGTTACGAAGTGTTCGCAAGATACAAATCGGGATATATATATATATATATATATATATATATATATATGTGTGTGTGTGTGTGTGTGTCGCAGTGGTACTAGGTATAAAAGTGCTCGTTTTATGCGATGTGCGTATGCTCAGAAGTGAACTGTGCAAAAGTGTTGCCGATCGCGTTTTCTTACGTAGTACCCCGATAGAGAAGCCCTATCACATCGACCTTTCCTTTTTCGTACATGTGTCGTTTGTTGCAAAAGTTGTTACTGCACTTTTGAAGATGCTTCTATCGGTGAGGGTAATTTAGGGAAAATCATAATAGTTACATACGTCAAGACATACTGCGCTGTCCTGAAATGTGGACGCGTCTGAGCACTAGTGCTATGAATGAAAATTTCTAGCAGCCTTGATTTTTATCGTGTGGGCAGTGTTGTGAATATCAGGAATTTCTAGATTGCACGAAGTAAATAGCTTTATATTTTGTGATGCAAGCGGCTTGCATACCCAAGAATGCTAACTGCTTGGTTTTTGCTGGTGACTAAATACAGTCTATTTGTGAAGAAACCAGTGGTATTGTAGATGAATATGGTCTGGATGAGTACTGGTTACTTCCTTAAGATTAATTAAAAATTTACGCTCCCTGACAAAAACTATATGCATGTAAAAAAATAACAAGACTGAGCACAGGTATGGTGATATATTCTGCTAACAGCCAGCAGAATCGCATGCAAGAAATTTTGCCCAGAGTTCTCCCTCACTGGCTGGCTATTCTCACGTTAGTAATGCAGGCAGAATAAGCTGAACCAAACTTTGTCGTTACTGTGTGCATCCACCCAATTTCGTTCTCTGGTTCGTGTCACCTGTTTTGGCATGAGCGTTCAGTTTAATGCGAACAATATTTATCACAAGGACCAGCATTATCTGACTAGGAAGTGCTATATTTTTTATCCTCTTGTTCATTCTGCCCACAGTCGATCATTACCAAATAGTGTGCGTTAAACTGACTTGAGCCTGCAAAGTATGTCCATTAGGTGTTTTTCCGGTGCACTTTCATCTAGATGTAAGCGTACTGCTATCATTCATGGATGTTGGACGCTATTAGTGGTCATCTCGCTTATCTTTATTTTGCACAGGCCATGGCTCCACTCATTCACTGAACAGTTTTCAGCTGCGCTGCCAGACTGGAAAGAGGCACCTCACCTAGTCATCCTTAAGCATTTTCATGGCCACAGTAGATTGCACCTGAGAATTAAGCTGCTATCACAATAAAAAGGGTGCCTATTGGCTGTCATGATAATATTCTAAACAGACATTTTAAGTTATGTCAGCATTAGTTATCTGATTGAAGACAGCCAATGAGGACGAAGTGGTTGCAAAATTTTCCAAGTGACTCTGCCGGCAGAATATTTGCTCCCTATGTTACATTAGCCACCATGTTTTGGTCAGTGTGCTGCATTTTTTGCACAAATTTACTACCCAGGCTGATAAGATATTGTCAAAACGTCAATTTTAGTCTGATACACATGGACACTTCTTTATTTTGTCACATTCTGGAAATGGTACCCAAGCGCAGCTCAGATTAGCAACATCAGCTTAACGTATTCACGCAGTTGAATTCTGCATGTGAGAAAGAAATCATTGCGAAACTAATAGTAATTAGTCCACTAAAAAAGTTATTCGTATTTACGTATTGATTGTATAAGTTGTGCTGTTCATTTTATGCTCACAGTAACACGTAAACACAAATTGTATGCGTACATTGCATTTACATGTATGTGTGTGAATAAAACAGCATAACTTCTAATATCAAGACATGTCACACCAACTCGACCCCATGAAAGATTCTCTATACGGTATTCAGCTGGTCTTATTTAAATTTTATCATGTGATGCAGTTACATTTCTTACCTGTATGTAAACCAGTTTATCAACTGTATCCGCTGAATGTGAGAATGCATATTTTAGACCAATGACAGTACATGAGGCAGCAGCTTTTATTTATCCTTTGCCATCACTTATTAGAGGGTCTTGTCGATTATGCCGTCTGAACACTCGTATAAAGTTCTGTGTTTAGTATACCAGCACTGAAATACTGAACACAGCTACACTACTTGTACACTAGTGAGAGAATTCCACAGCTCATCGTTCTGTCACATGTTGTTTCAATTATAAATGGTGACTGCATTTGGTGTCATGTTCTATGCTCATTTTCACTTGGGCCTTTCAATGAAGTGAAACCTGCCTCTTCAACAGTGAATTTAGTGGAAAGCCACCACTGAACCAATAGCTCCAATACCAATTCCTGCATGCTTTTAGCCAGTCAGATTGTGTGCGGAAACTATGCATGCATCCCTTCAGCTTCACTAATAATCACACAGCTGAAGCTGCTACATATAGTTAAGTCATTGATATAGGCAGAGGAAGAGGTCCTTATGCAACTGTCACTCATCACTTAATATGGGAATGACCCAAACCTTCGTGAGCTATATGTGAGCTGAAGCTGCTACATATAGTTAAGTCATTGATATAGGCAGAGGAAGATGTACTTATGCAACTGTCACTCATCACTTGAAATGGGAATGACCCTAACCTTCGCGAGCTTATCGGATCGCAACCATATGACAGCACAAGGGGGAACTAAGCTGTAAAATAATGCCACCATCTCAGCTGGCTTGTCATGATGCTCTTGCCTGCTGGTTTCTTGTTAATATTTAATAGCCTTTCTATGTTATGAATTCACAGCTTTCATAACGGTTACTGCACTAATGAAGGCACTGCACACGTACTCCTATCTGAAGGAGGTATCTCTACATGTAGAGCAGAGAGAATTTATGGGTAAGTTAAAAAATATACAGGTGTAAATACGCCAAACAAAATATTTTCACATTAGAAGATATTCCACCGGCAATGAATGCACATTAAGAACACGCAATAAGGGTCATGTGAGGAAAATGGAGATGTGTGGTGCCGAAAACCTGCTTGCCTTTTGAATATAGACGTCAAAAAAATTCCAGTCTGCACTATGTCTTCTGTGTCGGAGGGTAGAATATTAAAGTAGAGGTGCAAAACGGGTCTTGTATGCAGTAGTCCATTATATACGTGCTACTCAAGTTGCACCAAACGCAGCTATCAATGTGCAAAGCATTGGACAAGTGACCATGTGTGTGTCTGACACATTAAAAAGCTCTTGCACTGATCATTCTGAGCTCTAAATGTGAAATGCATACTGTTTTCAGCTACAAATAGTGCATATATATATGCACCACAAAGAGCTGCACCACAAAGTGCTGATGTGACAAAAAATTGCGTACACCTGATTGTTATATTGCTTTTCGTGCAGTGCTATGGTGCATTTCATAGTGTCTCCGTTTACTCAGTACAGTTTCGAATTTACAGATTGCTTCACATGTTGATAGCTAAAAACCACCGAGAAAACCTCAGGAAACTACTTGCATTATGACTGAGAGGGCACAACACGAGTATTTCTGTGCTGTCCTTCCTGTTCAGTGGCGTGGTTTTGCACTATAAATGTAAAATGTCACACCAGCAAAGCTGAGCATCCACCCTTACCTTTCAAATGCATTTTGAATGCTAGGTAGTCATGCGATAAGCACATTCTGCAGCATATCTGCACCACCTTAATTTAGGCGCGATTCAGAGGGTTGTTTGTGCATAGCCAAGCTGTTCTGGCGTGCCTGCAGGAATACAGCAGTGCCTGGTGGCACCGTATAGTTCAGGCGTAACAGTGAACAACTACTAAAGAAATCGACTGATACTACGCTGACCCATATGTAGCAGCATTATATTACGTAAGCCACACGCAAAGTTGCTTTCAGTGTACTGAAAAAACCACAGCTTTGATTTGTCAAGTTTTTTACTGCACACACACACACAGCGCTGCAATAAAGACTTACAATGGTGAGCAAGGCAGCAAGCAATGAAAGATTACTTGTGATGTGCGGATTTGAATAGTACATGTGAATGAATAGCCAATTCACCAGTATTGTTTTCTTCTGGAACAACTTTATGTTTGGTACAGAGGCTGAGCCACTGTGGCCTCCCGACTGCAAATTTCAGTGATGTCTTTCACGGTGCTCATGGGGGTACCATTCATTTGGCTACTTGAATAGTGAATAGATAGATAATGGAGCATACCATTCTTGCAGTTTTATGCAGAACACCTCGCCCATTATTCACAAAGCTCAACCAAAGGACTTATTCGTTGGTTTGTTATGAAAATAAAAAATGCCAAAAAATGTTTCCTCACTTTCTGTGCGGACCTGTCTTCCGCCATATCAGCTTTTATTTCATTGTCATGTGCATGTTAAAGCAGCTACTAATTAAGAAAGACAAAAACAAAACCACTTACTACATCAACCTTTTCGCACCACGAGCGATCACTGAGCTCACAGCAAAGCTAAGTCACTTAATAATCTTAGTTTGCTGTCAAATAAAATACAGGTCCTGGCCAGCTGTTTGTCATGGTATGCATTTTTTTTTTCATTTTTCTAAAATCTGGCTGTGCATCAGCTAGCTAGGTTGTTGCTACATAAATGCATAGACAACGTGTAGCCCATGCTCAACTCAGTAAAATAACCTGAGTAGAGCTTACAATAGTTTACTTATGTGCATCCTGTGTGAACTTATTTTTCTTGTATAGAGTGATCGAAATAGAACACGCATGTATGATGCTGACAGTATCAAACGGTCTCAAGTCAATCATCTATAAGTGTTTTTCACTAAAAGTGAGGCTTCAGCTATGGCAAAGCGATATGTACTCAATGATCGGTGTAGAAGATGGTCTTCAACTTCAGGCAATTGCAAGCTTTTTTTGAACATCAACCCAGAACTGCAATCAAGGCTACCATAATGTCTACCACGGCATCTGGAGACCTTTTGTTTCACCGGCTTCGACTGAATGTTGCATACATGAACATTCTTCGTTTTTGCAATGGCCAGAGCACAAATCCATACTTTGACAACTTGGCACCATGCAATCTCTAGAGCACATCTTGCTTGAGTGCCCAGCTTATAGAGACGAGCGACATCGATATAAAATGAGCATCGAAAAGCTCGACCAAGGCCCCTTGACATTGACATAGATGCTTTTCCTGGTCTTGCCCATCAAAAAGCACAAAGCCCTGGACTTATTGATTTAATGTATTGAAGTTTGCTGTCTAAACTAAGACTAACGGAAATCGTCTCATCAAGACTGATCTTATTTTCTTTTGCATTTGCCATCTACCTTCATCACCTCGAACACTTACTCTACTGCTAATAACATGACACGAGCTGCATTTTTTTTTCTTCTGCTTACCTGTTTCTAGGGCCTTACTTCTCCGTCCCATTCGCTGCAACGTAGCATGTAGGCGAAAATATGCTTACTGAACACTCTGCATTTTCAATAAAGAGCTTTCTCTCTCTCTCTCTCTCTCTCTCTCTCTGAGTAGTCAAGGGGCAACAGATTGGCCACTCAGGCTGACAAGAAAGAATGTAATTATTTGATTTCACTTGAAATAAGTTGTCTTATCAGCAATATAAGTTATTATTTGCTTTCAAATAAATATGTTGCTTGAAAACATCTCATGAGTACGTGTCTGCATGAGGTGACCACTATACGTACATATTGCTTTTATACCAGTCCTAATGAATTGTACCCACTTGCTGCTTAACCTTCAATTCCTAGCTGCGTCAAGTTAAGAACTTATGCACACCTTTTACACACGGTGAGAACTTCATTCATGACTGAGCGCATCTTCTAAGGTTTTATTTGTTGAAAGCTGCGCAGCAAGAATTCAAATTCTAAGAGAATGCCACACTTCGTCTTTATATATGCAAAAAAAAGGAAAAGGCATTTCATGTACCCAAGTGCTTTAAGCACACTCTTAAAATTGGCAGAGTGAAAAAAATATGAACAATTGCAAATGCAAGCATATCAGCAAGGTGTACTCAGAGCCTCACACTCGTGCTGAATAGTAAGGAGGGCTGTCTTGTCGACCTACGCAGCTGTATTCCGCGACAGTTGTGCGTGTGTTCCCTGTTCTTGCAAACTGTCACTAGCACTACAGAAACGGCGCCATCGCACCGAACACGGGGATTTCAGTAGAATCGCTCGGCGATACTATCGCTCTGCGTAACGTGCGTAGAATGCGGCACGTTGAATGATTCGAGAGGTTTTCCTTAACCAGCCAAGGCAGCGCGCACTGACAGTGATCGTCTTAGAATACGTCCCATGTTGCGACATGAGGCGATTGCAATACATTTTTAAAGGGTGGCGCAGATAGGATGATTGTGCGGTGTTTCGAACAAGGATGACGATGCCAATGCAATAAATGCGGCTGCAGAACAGAATGTGACAGCCTAGAGTCGCATTTTCACCGTGACGCGGAAAATTGAAGTCGCATCTGCAAAATATGCCAGTGTCGTCTGCTGTCAAAGGTAGTTGCCAACCTTGAACACTTTGCTCCACCAAATGGTTGCCAGCTGTCAACAGACCGCGTCGCCCAATCGGAGTGCGCGTGCAATCCGCTCGTGCGGATGCAGCGTACACCGACTTTTTCGACACGATCCGCCTTTTGGCCTTCCGCCCCGGTCCGCAAGAGGGCGGAGGCGTGCGGAACGGACGAGCGGATTGAGCGCGTATGGGCCCTAACCAGTTTTGCATAACCGGTTTGCTACTCTACACTTGGTAGCGGGATGGGGTAGAATGAAAAATGGGGACGAGAGAGAGCATATAGCACAGCACACACATTGTCAGTTACAGTTCGTCATTGTTGCGTGATACGTGACATCACTGTCACAGCCGTTTGTCCAAGCCAGTTTCTTTCAAAAATCTAAGCAGTCCTTTCGTCGCCTGAAGCTGCGATGTCTTCTGTCGACGACATGTGAAAATCTTTTCAACTGACATTGGCCTATTGTCGACGTGCACTAAAATGGACGCCAGGGGCTGTCTCTGAACATTACATTCAGGACAGCCGCATAAAATGTGTTCTAGCGTCTCCTCACAAAGACGGGTATTGCAAAGCGCGTTGTCGGCCATTCCAATGAGAAAAGAGCAAGATTTCGTAAATGCCACCCCTAGCCATAAGCGATAAACATAAACAAAGCATCGGACGCGGTTCCATACCATGAAAACAAATTTACCAAATCGAAAAAAAAAGCTGTCAGCCCTTCCACTGGGGTGGAGATGGAAGACCAGCGAAGCTGCTTTATGGTGGGAATTATGTATTTCCAATTACGACTATTAAGATGTGATGGTGTGATTGGTTATTTGAACTATTAAAGAATGAGAAATATATATGATCTGGAGGTTTTCATTTATTTAGTGGCCATAGGGACCATGGCCTTATGGTCGCTACGGTACGCCGCCATAGGGTGTAGGGCAAAGATAGGAAGGAAGGAAGGAAGGAAAGAGTGGAGAAGGAAAGGCAGGGAGGTTAACCAGTTCAGCACAACCGGTTTGCTACCCTACACATGGCAGCGGGATGAAGGGGAATGAAAGATGGGGAGGAGAGAGAGAGCACATAACACAGCACACATATCGTCAGTCACAGTCCGTCACTCTTGCGTGGTACGTGACATCACTTTCATAGCCGCTTGTCCAAGCCCGTTTCTTTTAAACACCTAAGTAGTCCCTTCGTCGCCTTCAGCTGCGATGTCTTCTGTCGACGACGCGTGAGAATGGTTTCAATTGACATTGGTCGATTGTCCAGGTGTGCTAGAACGGACGCCAGGGACTGTCTCGGAACATTATATTCAGGACAGTCGCATAGAATATGTTCTAGCGTCTCCTCGCAAAGACAGGCATTGCAAAAAGCGTTGTCGGCCATTCCAATGAGGAATGAATAAGATTTCGTCAATGCCACCCCTAGCCATAAGCGATAAAGCATAGTCGCGTCTTTTCGGCGGAGTCCAGTTGGCATACAGAGATGCATCAAAGAGGGCAGGTGGTAGTGACGATTGCTCCGGTTGGTCTGGCTGCTTGGTGTGCACCATAAAGAGAGCGTGATCTCCTGTGCAATCACTCGAAGTCTGCTGGCTGCGTCGGACCGTGAGAGCGGTATGGCCTCTTCCTGTGTGTCGTCAAGAGCTGCCCGAGCGGCATTATCGGCATTTTCATTCCCTATGACGCCGCAGTGACTTGGAAGCCACTGAAACGTCACGTGGTGTCTGCGAGGAGACGCTATAGAACACATTCTATGCGACTGTCCTGAATAAAAAGATCAGAGACAGTCCCTGGCGTCCGTTCTAGCGCACCTTGACAATAGACCAACGTCAATTGAAACGATTCTCACATGGTGTCGACAGAAGACATGTTGGCGACGAAGAGACTAAGGTTTTTGAATGAAACGAGCTTGGACAAGCGGCTGTGACAGTGTTGTCACGTACAGCGCAAGAGTGGCGGACTGTTACTGAGGATGTGTGCGCTGTGCTATGTGCTCTCTTTCTCTCCTCTCCATCTTTCATTCTCTCCCATCCTGCTCCCATGTGTAGAGTAGCAAACCGGTTGTGCTCTCCACTCTTGCCTTCCTTCCTTGGTATACCACCTGCATGTAATGAGAATCGTCGTCGTGCCGTCCTCAAGCATACGTTGTCTCACGGCGTCGTGATTCCATCATTGCCGATCCATTTTCGTCATTCCGGATTCGTCATCCGATTCTTGTCACAGCGCCATCGTGACGCAAATTGTCATCAGACAGTCGTAGTCATCCCATTCTCCTCATACCGTTGCAGTCATGCTGGGGGTGTACGGTTGTTACCATTTCAAAATTGTCATCCTATTGCCGTCATGACGTTGTCGTCATGCCACCTTGAGCTGCAACTGGGTATGTTTAGACATGCGGCCAACACTGGAGTATCGTAGCGAAGCGTAGTAGTTTAAACGAGAAAGCTATAAAACATCATGTACACTGAAGTGTCATTGAGGAAGCAGGCCCTTTTGATGCCCAAGGTATTGGGCGAGCTCGAAATCGGGAGCAGAAAGACACAGACTCTTAACTGTCTTGGGAGTTTTCTTATTGTCCAGTGAAAGCCTGAAATATATATTTTACTATTATTGTCGTTTGTCTAAAAGGCCATCCCAACAGAAAGGAGACAGAAAGAGAGACAAAAAGGAAAGGCAGGGACCCTAACCAAATTCTCTCCCGGTTCGCTAACGGGCGAGAACTTGGTTGGCAAGACTCCAAGAAGCAAAAATGTGATAAATAGGTAATGCGTAGTATGTACAGACCTGAACAGAGTCGCGGCACTGTCACTCGCCTCATAGGCTCCCATAATAAGAATAACGAACAATGCAGACTCCATACAGCACGCCATTCGATAATTCAGAATCCCCTTGACGGACAACAGATTATTCGGCCACAGAGTGGAGCATTCAGAGCTATTATCTTGTTTTGATATGCCGTCGGTGGCCGACCGTACCGCACCTAGTGGAGCATAATGATTTCAGCAGTTATCGACCACGCCACAACCACAGAACGAACTAGCTGCTACATTCCCTTCTTTTTGCTTAATTATGTAATGGAAATGGAGTATAACATGTGGTGCGGCACATGTGCTCATCTTTCTCAGTAAATAAGACTTCTGTTAGTCGGAAGATATTTCTCCGGTCCCTTGATTTACCTTTTGACGAGTTTCTATTGTACAGCACTCGCTAAAAACTTCCTAATGAAGTGTTGGAAAGTGCCATACAATCGTTTACCAGCTATGCTTCCGACTTTTCCAAGAAACGTCTACGTTACACTACAGAGTTTATATTTGTAGAAATCGCAATCATGTTTATGGAAATGTGTGGCCAAAACCTTAGCGTTCCTCCACCAATTAGAAGTGTTGCAAGTTATTTCAGAACTCTCATTTTTACTTTTTTTCGAAAGGTTATACTAGGTTCGTATATTTCATTTTCCCGTGTCCTCGGTGAAATGAACAAGGCACCTTGTACATATTTGATTAAATTAAGGAAAGGTTATGGTGAATGGTCAAGTTCAAAGTGTGTGGTCTAATTACGGCGTTTGCAGAAAATTACGTGTGCTAGCGATCCGGACCGTTAAAATATGTTTCAGTTACAACGCAGAATTTATCCCCCTGCCATGTTGAAACTAGGAATGTAACTGACATCATATTTATTCAAAAATAAGCGTGAGGGAGGAATTTGGGGCCAATGTTCTTCCGCAGTAAGATGTGTGTGGAAGAATAACCGCGTTTATAAAAAAATTGTTACCAAATGCGCGAATGCCTTTATGCGCCAGTGCTCGAAACGGATCAGTCATAATGCGGCAGCGTATTGAAGTCTGTGATTTTATTAGAGGCTATTGAAGTTCTTATTTCGGCTGCTAGAAGCAAACAATTGTCTCGAAAGTGGGTAGGTTCTGGCATGGTTGCATTTATTCTTTTTATTTTGCAAACTTTCTGTCGCGCAGATAACATTCATGTAACGCTTTTTAAGGAAGTACACAGCTGTATAGAATATTTCTTTAGGTTTTGCTACAGCATTCTCATTGACATTCTTGCTCTCAGCACATTGTTTGAGCAGTTTGGTAATATTATATTCAACGTACAGCTGCAGTGTAAAAAGATTAGCGCGAGTGACCGATCACCTGATGAAAGAAATTGCGGCACGCGAAGCTGTTGTGCCATACCACGCCGGAAACGAGAGTGCCAGGTACTGCCTCTATGACACATGCATTATGGGGCACTTTAGATACCAGTGTGCACGGGAACACAAGCGCCGCGTACAGGCAGTTCCCTGCTGCAGTCATTGGCCACTTGTGCTAATCTTTATCCGCTGCAGCTGTGCGCTTAATACAAAAAATGAATAGCCTCACTTGCTCCAAGCAACGGTAAAACACAATTACCTTGGTGCTGTCCAGCTACATGACATTTGTACATTTTTAAACCTTGGCTGAAGTTACGTCCCATGAAGATTGAACGTTCGTTTTTTTTTATTTGCAATGAGCTTTTGCGTCTACCATAGTGATCTTCATAGAAGATATGCTGGATGGTATGCTTTGATATAGAAAGGTGAAATAACGGTGCCAGATTTTGCATATAGCTCCGAATGTCAGGTGAAGATAAAATAAAATTCTTCATTTTCTGAATATCAAAAAAACTGGCCAGATGCTACACAGTATGTTTGTCTGCGCTATGCCGAATCACCGGCCAATTTTCACCGAAGCTGTTTTGTCTAGCAGTTTCGTGAGGGAAATAAGCTAGCTGTAATTAAACGGTGCACTTTGAAACTGCTGCCCTGACCTAACGCTTTTAAGTACTTGCCTGAGGAACTGTTAGCAAGATCGGTGCTTCACTCACACATGAGAACATTTCACCGACAATGTCCTCTCATTTTCACAAAATTTGATCTCGCTTGGTTTGCAGAGTTCGGTGCATCACTGTCTCTTACAGCACAGCTAGCTAAATAATGCGTCATTTATTAAAGCTCGTTTATCCCGTTCTGTAGCACTTGCACTAGAAATTTATGGCAAGGATCGCAGCTAACACACACAGTTTGAAGTTTTCCCATCCAACTATATAAACCATGAGTGAACGCCTATTTGCAAGCCTCGTAATCCTGGCAAAACCATAAACTGATTTGACCATATCGAGGCAATGAATTCGTACTCTCGCTAAATGTGAGGGAAATTCTAATACAGTGACTGGAAGGTGTTGAACCATAGTTAGGTGCTCCAGGCATCGGTACAGGAACTGGCACCTCTGCGCACCGCCCCTCGGCTCTCCTGCAGCTTAATCATTCAGAACACTAGCAATATGCATCGGTCTTACTGCAGCAGACTTCAATAAGACCTAGCTGTTGCTTCTTCTATTCGACAAATTATAATCCTGAATTCTCGAACGCACATCGAATTGAAGAACAAATTCCACCGAATTTGAATTTTAGTAAAGAATTCATTCTCGCTGTGTTCATATATTTATTGAAGCGAATACTCACATTTCCCCAACAAATGACAATAATCATAGTTACAAGCGTTAAAAATCGACTTGTACAATATCAATCTGAGTCTTCGTAAAACAGTTGAAATTAGATACTATGTCAGAAGTTCGGATATATGATGTGAAGCTTTATTTCAATTCTGAGGCACATCTGTGCTTACGTTTGCGCATTAGTTGGTATTGCATGTGTCACTGCTCCACAGAGTTACGCCGTCGCCGCAGCTCTTCTTGTATGCGTCCAAGCAACTCTTGGGGACAGCATCCGCTGTTTCTCTTGATTCCCAGAGGTAACAGACTGAAACGGAAGCAATATAAATTATTATGAGTTGTGTGTTCTTTGAGAAGATGAGGTTTTATTAAAAAACGTATCCATTCAGCTTAACTTATACGCAAGTTTGGCAAGCAGGAATTACTCTACAAGCACCCACATCACGACCATCATAAACTTTTGCCAGTTCGTGTCAAGCCTTGCCCGTCGCTCGGACGATGGGCTTTGGGTTGTCTATCTTGCGCTGTTGTGAATATTGATTGAGCAGGCGTAGATAGCATCCGCGTGCAGGAGATAGAGGACACGACTGTAGGGGCTGACGGGTAGGGTCGAGAGGCCGTAGCGCCGCCGGTCCTGAAAATTCTGTCGCGGGGAATTTGTTGCAACATCAATCAGCAGCTCAGTGTACTAGCACAGAACAGCCAATAAACTCACAACACACTGTCCTTTTGCCTTTCTTATGTATGGTGTCTCGTGTTTAGGAAACCAGTGGCCATCGCCGAGAGAAACGCATTCACTGCCAGGGTCCTTGCGATGGAAATATGTGCAGTTGTCATCGCCTCCACGAAGAGCCGTAAATGTTGAGGCATTTACAAAGGAGCGAGTTCTTACAGACAACTGCTCATTTCGTGTCGACTCTTTGTACCACCGACCTATAATTAGCGTAGGCGCAAAAGGCTCTGTATACATATATATCCGCTTATTTTCAAAACGCAGATCAACCCTGGTGACACTGTGGTGGTTCTCACGACGACCTGCGTCCTGCAGGTCGTCGTGAGAACTAAGGTGTAAAGGTGAAGGCGAAGTGTGACCTAGAGCAAAAAATTATTACTGCGAACGTGCTGTGGGCGCAATGCACAATTCTTAGCACATGTGAATTGTTGATTTAATGCATATTACTATTAGACAGCGCTTGAGAAAGGATATTCACGGAAGAGAATGCTAGACGTAAGGGCAATAATAAATGGTCGGCAAATTTCCATTGCTTGCCTGGAGAAGTCTTGTATTGAACCCGACATAATATAAGGTAGTCCTTATTGCAAGAAAATAATGTTGGTAAAATTATCCTCTCAACGTAATCTGTAAACAGCTGACAGCATAATGTGTCAAACTAGCTCCAGGCTCACGACTACCTAGGCTTGCATTGTGTACACTGCGAATGAATTTCATGCGGTCAATCTATGAATGCCTGTAAGAAAACAAATGCACACTAATCAAAGAACTGTAAACCATAAGAACCAACTATGTTACCGTATGGTAGTGTCGATTCTGCATATCGCGTGGCCCAAGATGACAATGAACTCTACGAGCCTCATATACCCAAGCTAGGCGAGAACATTTAGTCACACCTCGAACGGGTGGGGCACTTCGCTTCACTTACGGTGCGTTCACACCACGAGATTTCCGTCGCTCGAGAAGCTGCGCGATACTCGCCAACAAAACGGGCGCGTTCACGACGAATATGTCTTTACGCGCCACGAAATGTCCATTGGCGTCCGCCAGTTCTCACGCCGATGGGCTGAAACTCACAAGGTCCCTTCTCGCAAGTTCCTTCTGAATTCATAGTTATTGCTGGAGCATTTCGCATGTGTCTGTTAAAAGTGCACTGCACACACATCAAACGTAGACATACTATTATGTGTGAAAATATAACAACGATCTTCCATAAAATCCACGTTAGGGACCGTGTCGTATAGTAGGCATCGCTAACATTCACAGCAGCATGCTTGCCAACAACACCGGGCCGGCTGCGTTCGCAGCTACAGAGGCGCTACAGCGCGTGCATGACTGATCTGGATATGCACGATGTAGCAAATATATTTCGTAAACATCTCGTGAATAATAAACCCTCTTCTGCATGCTGTCGACGTGAAACGTGAAATCTGCAATATATTGCATTGTTTCTGATCTCAAATTGGGGATGTAAGCTCCGGCTCCAATTTCTCAAAAGTGAAGCCTTTATGTCACTTAATTCTCCCCATTTAGTAGGTGCTGGCCGCTGGCTGTTTCTGTCTTGACGTGTATACAGCAACATGAGCCACTGCGCTTGTACCCGAATGGAAATCTCGGCTCACTGTGTATGCTCAACTGAGCTAGCAACACTCGGTGCATAAACACTCTTGGCCAATCCACCAGAATGAAAGGTGGCACTCGGCAAGTGCCCTAATCGACGACCATGACGAGATGGCTCAACAAGTCGGCAGCAGAAGTAGCCGGGCGTGGAAAAAACAAGAGCTTGCATTGAGTGATGAACCTTGAGCTATTTATAAGGGAAAATATCTCAATCAACATAAAATAAAGCTTCCCTGACGTTCAGATTGCCAGCGTCATACACTATTTTACGGTATCTAGGTGACACGTGGAAGCTTACAGCCCAACTCAGCCAGGTGTTACCCTCTGTGGCGATGCATTGCCAATGTCTAGCGACGCTGAAAACCAGGGCACCTAGCTCACGACTACCTAGGCTTGCATTATGTACACTGCGAATGAATTTCATGCGGTCAATTCCAACGCCTACCGCGCGGGTGCTTCTCTAATCTCTTTACAGTCGTAGAAGGTTACCGAACCTTTTTTTCTAGCTCACTCAAACTCGTCTAGTGCAAATCTCAGATATTTACGTGGCCAAAAAGTAAGGTATAATAATGTATCTATGGGGGTTAATCTCTCGGCGGGGAGGACACAGTGCACGAAAAGGTATCAGCACTCGGAGTGCTCTGTCCGCATGGCTGATCGCGTTCAAGATAGGGCAGAGCGCTTTGAAGACGCAGCGGCCACTGGGGTAAAATTGCCGGGCTTATCACATCTCCTTATCTCAATGAAGGTATTATCCACTGCGTGTGACCGGCCTAATGCGCTTGTTGCGATATAAATTACATGGACAATAGTACAGCGCATTTCCGCCGTTGCCATGATGTTGCGCAGACGTCCAAGTGCTATGTCATCGTCGCCGTATGCTGTGTCTGCGAGTGAACGCGTACGAGGGTTAGCATTCGATGGTGGCTCAAACTCCCGCGCGCAAGGGATGAAAGCCGGGAGGTAGCGCGCCGTCTTGCATAGCGCGTAAAGCTCCCCCTCCCCCCCGGGGGGGGGAGGGGGTGAGGGGGGCATTCTACTCCAGTGACCGCTGCGTCTTCAAAGCGCTCTGCCCTATCGTGAACGCGATCTACCATGCGGCCAGAGTACGCCGAGTGCTGATACCTTTGCGTGCACTGTGTCCTCACCGCTTACTTCGCGCTGAAACGAGAGGCAGCCCGAAGGCCTAATCGCTCGGTGCTGCAGCCGTCCTTCCTCACTCCAGCGTTTTGACAGGGAGTGTGCGCGGTCATCGAGGGAGATGTGTCCATGTTTGATTGTGCGCTCGTGACACCATGCTTGTTAATTTAGTTAGTGAGCGAATGTTTACAAAGTACTATGCTCAATTTGTATAGCTCTCTACTAAGTGGCTCTCGCAATGAACGCGTCGCCTATCGAGCGAAACTGCTACTTTTTTAATGCGCTAACCTTAGGAGTTTCAAAGTGGAAAGTACCGTATGTAAGACGGGGGAACCAGTCATGTGGTATAGTGTAGAGGATATATATACGCGTATATAGTGCGTATGACAGTGATCTGCTCCGGACCACCGTGAGTTGCCCTTCACTTCTTGAAGGGGCAGGATGTGTTTAGATGGAGCTGCTCAACATCACTTTGTAACGCGGTATGAATCGTGGATCCGGCATCTTAATGAGGTGTGACGTCATGCTATCACATTTCTCTCGTATTTACCGCTGAATCACCACAGATTTTTTTTCTTTTACTGTGCAGAATTTCCTTTTGCCAATATCTTACCGTCCTTTTCTTCCATGACAATTTTGTCAACAATGCAGTTTTTATAATCGCTGTACAAAACTTGGGTAGCATACGAGTGTGTGGTGTCTGAAAAATAAAAAAGTTCAAATTTCATACTCAGCGGATTCGCATAAGAAGCCGCTTTTCAAAAACACTGTTTTCTAAACAGCGTTCATGCTTATCATTTAAATAGGAGGAATGCGCGCAATATAAACAAATAATTGAAGTTCATTAAGCGACTATGAGTGCTTCCTCGGGTACCGCATTTCAAAGCGCGGCTACAGTTGGAAAACTTTACGGCACCAAGTGGTACGGCAGGAAAAATAATAGTCAGATCCTGTGCAGGAATTCGACTTCTCTAAGCTTATAATATCATTGAAATCGCGTGATGCAATAAATATATTCTGGTGTTTCGATATGTCGGAACTTCTTCACGTTTTTCGAAAAAGAAATGCTATGCAAATTTTGTTTCGACAATGAGCGTATATGTATCAAAAGCACCGCCAGTGTTTTTCATATAAAGAAAGAGAAAGAGACATTCATTGAAAGTTATAAAAGATAACAGCTAATTCTAAATTTGTGAGACAAGCTCGTAAGTGGAAATCACTGTTACTTTATAACTTCAGCTAATCATCAATCTAAATTACTTGTCTAATCTAATTACTAAATTAATTATTACTTGCAATTACCGATAGCAGCAACTTTGCGTCTCTGCCTTTATGCTTCGATGGAAAATACTTTTGCTGCCTCGGCAAGATTCACGTGGACTTGGGCAGTGAAGGCTCTAAAGATTGTCTGTTTTTACACATGTAAGATACGGAATAATTTTTACTTACCATTATTTATGTATGCAACACACGTGTCGGGCCGATCTCCAATAAGAACATAGTTGACCGGGACGTCCGTTCTAGAAAAGAAATAGCGAAATGCATATTGAAACATCTGTTGCCCTATAGTTGACGAATCTGTAGCTGCGCTCAAGACAACGCATCATCGGTGCACATGATATCATTTCCCTGTGCTTAATGTGCACATATGCTCCATAATCAAAAATATTTGGATAAATTAGCCGAAATATATTAGGCACAAGGTTTATATACGCCGTTACATGTTTAGAGGAAGAAAGATATCAGCAGAAAGCTATGTTGTGAATACTAATGACGCAACATTCTCCACACTCATGTGACCTTGAAAACTCAATGACCGTCATTCAGTAAGGCTTTATATATTACTTTTCTTAACCAAACGAACCTTTGAGGTCATAAGCACGGACCGGATCTCCTTGTGCGCAACAGTAGCGCCATTGTCGGTGCTGCTGCGCCACCTTGGCAAATGCAGGAAGCACTATATATACTTGAGAGTGAGATCGCTAAGACTCCACTGACCGCGCATGAAATGACTGCCCAGGAGCTATCGAAGATGACTGCCAAGCGAATAGCTCCTTATGCGGGCTGCAGAAATCAAATAGTCACTTCAATAATACTTGCGAATTATACCACTGACGTCTGTAACGGTGCTTCACGAGGCGGCAAAAATTAGCATGGCCACCGTCTGAGCACCAGGTAATCAAAACTGCTGCGCATTTTCTGAAGGCACTTACAGCTCGGCGTGTTCGAAAATGGCGAAGCGTGTGATTGCCGAATCTTGTTTAGGGGCTGCTTTGTCGCTGTCGTACCTTCACACAATGCGTAGTAGTTTTGATTCCCAGGTGTTCAGACTGCGAATGGCAGGCTACCCGCAAAATTTACTATCCACCATTGCCGAATGCCATTTAGCAGACTTAAAACAGCCAAAACCTGGCAAACGTGACAATCTAAAAGAGAAAAAAAGAAAAGTTCGCATTTGAGAACGGCGGTCATTCCCTATTTGCACCGAATGTCTGATGGTATACAAAAGGTAGCACATAAGGCCGGCATTAGAGTTGTTCTTGCGGCAAAAAACAAGTTCTCCAGTATGTGCCAGAAACTGAATCGGAAGGACACGGGGTCCCGCACCTATCATAAGAAACACACTAAAAAGCCACTTGATTGCTGCGACAACGTAGTGTGCGAAATCCCCCTCTCGTGCGGTCGATGCTACATCGGCCAAACGGGTCACTGTATTATTGACTACCTCAGATCACACTGAAATTTATTGAAGGGGTGTGTGCCCGTTGTGGTTGCCGTGCATTGTTGGACAAATGCAAAATACTCAGGCGCTATGGTGACTAGCGTGCTCATTAGATATTTCAGGCTTTTTGCATCAACAAGCAAGGCGATATGTGCGTCAGCGTTCCTTCTCTATCGTTCCTCACGAGGGAACTCGCGTATCTTGCACGTGGATGATGGCGACAGTTTAGCTGTGCTCTTTTATTGCGATAGCAATTATATGGACACTCAAAAGCAGATTTCTGCCGTCGGCGTCGCCGTCGCCGTGAGGTTCCGTATGACGTCAATGGAGATGAAATCGTCGCCGCGTGCCGAACGCTGTTTGTGCGAGTGAAAGGGCGCGAGGGACGCGCGCTTTCACGGGGAGTGAACGCACGGCGGAGAACAAACGCGCGTTCTACGCCGTGCTCCTTAAGGGCTGCAGAAGTAGGCGTCTCTTTCCTTCTTTACAATCACCATATATGTAGAGCAAACGCGCTTTCTTCTGACGCGCGAAAGGCCGTGGGGGAGGAGGAGGGAAGGGAGGCGACGTTTAGCTGCGGCACCAAGTGCCTATTTATATCAGAGGCTCCAGCAACAGTCACCAACGCTGCACGCATTTTGAGCGAACGCGGGCAAAACGCCGACGGCGTCGACAACAGTTCTGCGTGTTGCCGGTGCTGCTGCATGTCCAAGTTTATACAGCTGATAAAGCTACTATCATTACTCCGTATAGCTCTCTACAAATTTGCTATCGCAATTGATGCTTCGCCTTTCAGGTGAAACTGCGACAACTTTTTTACATTCTCCATCGTAGCTATCCTCTTGCCAATGTATTCCTACTATATATGTACTCCTCTCCCTCCTGCTTATTCAAGCAGCTGTAGATATTGCTGTGCGCGCAATAAAATATTGGTTGAATGTCAGCGCTTTGTCTGTCTCAGTCACGTCTCATTGTTCGGCGCTGTCACTCGTTTTCTTCAGCCTATGTGCACCGCTAATGCCCATTGGACCCTCGCTGCCTGTTCGTGCCTCCTGGCCATCTGGGACAGGACATAATCTTCTGCCATGACTTCAACGCGCATCCCACAGCTAGTGACAGCTTCCACCCGTAACTCCGCTGGGACCATCACTGCCAGTTGGCAGTTCCTGGTTGTCTGCGAAAGGACAGCTTCTTCTTCAGTGACTTGAACGCGCATCCCACAGCCTGGGATAGCCGCAGCTGTAAGTCTCAGGGTAATGCTTTGGTACTTGCTACCCTTGTGGTCGGCCTCCTCATCCTAAATACTGGTGAGGCCACCTATGTGCGTTGTCATTTCTGAAGCGTGAGCATAGCCATCGACCTTAATATCCCAACAGGTAGCTTTGCTTACACGAGAGCTACCACTCCTGACAAGTGGGCGTCCGACCATTTTCCAATTATCTGGCGTCCTTGTCAACTCGGGTCCAAGTTCAAGAACAGGGATAACTCCTGGCGGAACCTCAGCAGCAATTCCTGCAGAGGCTTTCTACGCGTGGTTCAGCAGATTGTAATGTCGGCTAGATCAGCCCTTACCGCACCTGCGACTACATAAACTATGGGCTACGCGACGCCAAGCGAAGCGCCACGTTGGGCGGGTCAAAGAGCTGGAGCACTCGACTGCCTTGTGGCGAATAGACGGCGCCTGTTGACGTCATCAAATTTGAGGCGTGGGTTAAGCTGGCAGTGTCAGCTCAGCCATCTATGAGGCTCGTCACGGTTCCAGGATGTGGCAACGTCGGCGGTTCCTCATGCAAGGTTCCACGTGACGACAGCTCATCCTTGCCGTCGTGATCGCATTGGGGATCAACGAGATGGACCTGGCAGAATGCCTAATGGACCTCGTGCTCGTGCCTCCTAGTTTCTAGCGGAACGACAATCCCGCCGGCTTGACGGGGTAGGTAGGTGGTGGCGGTGGTAGTGGTGAAGTTGAAGCAGGCGGGGTTAGCCTGGTATACATGTGCGGCAATTGTTCCGCCTGATCCTCCTTTGAGTTGAGATCAGGGGTGTGTCACCAGGTGCCGACGAGCCCCGTGTCTAACAGGAAGGCTAGCGTCCCTATGCGACAAGCCTTTCGCTTGCCACGAGCTCCTTGCTGCTCTGGGGAACGCGAAGCGACGCAGTTCCCCGTGGTCATACATCATCACTGTCAAGATTATGTGAAACATGGTTAACCCCGAGAAGGGCAGGCTGCTCGATTTCCTCGACATCTCGTGGTCTGGCTGCCTTCCGTATGCATGGCTGGGGGTTCTCGTCGTGCCAGTCATAAACCGGGAAAATCCGTTAAGGCATACGCCTCCTGCAGGCCCGTCTATCTCACCTAAGGAAACTGTATGGTCCCTTGGCACGCCTTCAGTGGATATGAAGCGCTCTAGACTTTTTTCCGGAACATCGAATATGGTTTTGCCATCACCGGTACTCAGCGGACTTTATCGCGAACGTCGTCTCTTTCATGGAGGACGTCGGGGGCTCTGGAGAAGTGGCATTCCTAATGCCTCTTGGCGTAGAGAGCGCCTTTGATGACTTCCCTCACGTGGTCATTTAGCACTCTGCCAACGACCTTGGATCGTCAAGACAGTTCAACACTTCGTCATGTCCTGCCCTCAAGGGCGCGCCTTTCGTGTTCGGTGGAAGGGTTATGAACTCCCATCGAATGGTTTGTTACGGATTTCCGCAGGAATCAGTCCTTCTCAACTTGTTGCAGATGTCCCTCCATTTTGTTGTTACGGCTGGCCTTCAACACAGCGTCGAAGTCGAAGGCAGCACATAATTCCAATGCACCCACGTGCACTGCTATAAAAGCCCTTCATTAAACATGGCACATGTTGCAGTGGCACTTTGCGTCACTCCATCCAGACCAGCTCGTCACCGTCGAACGATCTCCTGTCCTCCGTCCCGTTCCTGATCGCTACCTCACAAGGAAGTACCGGTCTCTTTTACAGTGTTTCCGGATTGGCTGATCATGGATGGCATCGCAGAAGTATAGCGAGGGCCTGGTTTTATCTGCAAACTGCATGGCGTGCGGCACGGTAGAGACGATTGAGCGCGTCCTATGCCATGGACCTGGTCCGCATTCTGACCCACCTAATCCAATGAGATCAATCTCTGTTCACATTGTTTCCACTACTCCTGTGGTCTCGGCGTCACAACTTCGGTTCCATGGCCGGTGCCGCAACTTCGCCTTCAAGCACCTGCTTTTATGTTCCAGGAAGACACGGGGATGATGTCTAAGCTGTAAATGTACCGCTGCCAGCCACTATCAGCTATGTGTGGTGCGACTGCGACGACCATAATGCTCTCTCTTTTTTCCTCTTTGTGTCCTTTCACCCAAGGCCCCGAGACGTGCTCCCGAAAGGGTTACAGAAAATAGCGCTTCTTTCTCTCTGCAATCACCCTCTTTCTTTATTCTCCTCCGACGACTCTAATATCTTACATATTTGACACGCTGTTGGGGTCACTCTAAACAGAGATGTGGAGTGAAACCAATACGAAACGGCATATCTCGACACGAAACGCACGAATTTCTGCCTTGGGGGTGCACACGCTTCGCCACCTTCAGCCCAGGCGGAGGAGAAGCGTGACACAGCGCCACTGCCGACCATCGTATCTGCTGAACCTTCAGACTCTTCAGACCCAAGAAAGATTTCACGCGAATGCTCGTGCCTCTCGAAAGTTGGCGTTCAGCGACGTCCGTTATCCGAAACTATGTCAAAGAGGTTAGATAGCTCATGGGTCCGCGGGTTGTCCTTGCAATCGGGAAGACACCCGGCCATCGCTCGACGTTCACTCTAGCCACAGAAAGGTGCGCACTTCTAACAACCTTTAAAACGATACCTTTCTTTGACTACTACACGCGGTTTCACTGGTTTTACGGCTTATCTGACACGGAAGAATAATCGCAGGCTGGACTGCAGAACTGGCCTTAGTTGTAAACCACGCCACGGCCGCGCTCAGCTGCTGCAACGCACATGGTATTCCTCTGCGAAACACCACGTGCTATGCTGGAGCATTGGCACAGAGGCACATGAACGTAGGTTACAAAAGGAGCACTTTGCAACGCAAAAAAAAAAATTCTTGCAACGACGCTGGCTGAAGGGTCTTTTGAAAGCAGGTGCAGTGAAAAGGAAATAAGTCAGCGGGTCTGTCGTCACGTCGCATGGTGGGGTTGAGACTATGTTTTGAGCACACTCGAATATGTCAACAAGTGAAATTGAATGGAGAGCCGAAATTACTTTGTTATGTCCGTTGCTTCGTTACATCCATTATTGCCATTTACTGCAATATACATATATGCCCAATGGTGTGCACAAGTGTGTACATGGAATTAAGAAGACGGCTTTGTTTCCCGCGGAACCGCTACACAGCCACGCATGTGATGAAATGTGAAAAAAATATATCCTTCGGCGTGTGCAACACGCGACTTAGCACCTTCTGTTCTATTGCGACGGTATTTCATATCCACTTTCCACTTAGCTCGTCACTTTGGAGCAGCACCAGGCACAAAACACATCGAGGAGGCAAGCGAACTTCGCAGCGCCGGCTTCCCTCGGCCTGCTCGTAGCCCCCGAGATTGCTCATATGCCAATGCAATCTTGGAGGCTACGCCCAGCTGATACCTCGCACTGCGCGCCGCAGGAAGAAGGAGAAGTGATTGCACGGCCTGGGCGTGACCCTCCACTTTGTGCCGTAGAGGTCCCTGAGGCGAGCACCTGCTGCGGCTGCCAGTGCGGCGCACCGAACTGACTAGCGAAGGCTTGCTCGTGGCCCCATAGGTTCAGCCGGGGAGATCTTAGAGGCCACGCCCAGCTGCGACTGGCCACGCGACGCGCCGCGCAGAAGTGCATGCACTGAATATTCTCCAGCACCGCGCGTCGCCGCGCCGCGTGGCGCGGCTCGCGCAGCCTGGCACTTGCGAGAGAGAAAGGTCAGTGCGCAACTGCGATATCTATCTGCCGCTTATGCGCATTCGAGGCTGCGCCGTGCTCCCTATTGGGCAGCAGAAGTAAGCGTCACTTTCTTCTTTAATAAAATCACTACTACTACTACTACTACTACTACTACTTATGCGCATGTGCGCAGCAACGCGCTGCGTTGACAAACGCCCGGCGTTGCGCGACAACGTATTCGACGCGTGGACAAGGGATTTTTTAACTGCCGCGGCGAATGAGCGCCGGACCCTGCGGAAGGCGATGTACTCGGCGCGCCACGGTCGGGCATTTCCCAGTAAAGCGACCAATCTAGTTCGTTATATCCATTGGCAGGAAAATTTCACTTCGTTAAGACGATGTTTTAAATACATGGATCATCATGAGGATTTCAAGCGGAATTTCATTTACTTTGTTAAATCCCGTTTCCTATAACGAGGTTTGATTGTATATATCTCCAGGTATACAGGAAACCTATCAACAGTCCTCTAATGTATTTTGCTAATTGGTTGTCTTTTCCTCAACGCCACCGAAACGGACCGGTAACGTGATTGATAGATCCACGACAAATGTCCCCAGCTCTGCTGACCTTCAAAGAGACCACTATAGAAGTAAACGCTGTTAAATATCCTTTACAAGCGTAAATAAACGTTTAAATTCACTCTTCAATGATTTAATGAGTACTGCTCTGATCTACGGGTGTCCTAAGTTTGATCTCGAAATGTCTTGACGTTCTTTGTGACCAACAATTCTAGTATTTTCGTAAATTCCTTGGCACTTCGTCAGTTGCACTTCGTCAGTTTACGCGGATCCCGATAGTGGCTTCAGTGTTTTGGGAGATTACCAGCACATAATTCAAATACACACTTTATTTCTACAAATTCTCAAATATAATCAGCTCTGTTCTGCGGCAAGTGTTTTATACTGTCGACATGCCTTGAGGCACGCACATATTTTTGCAATTCTTACATCATATTCCGGCTAATTCATTTGGCCTAATTTTTTTTGTCAGTTGCTCTGGTAGCTATGTAGTCTATCGTGTATATTTGCTAGCTTACACACCAAATAATTCTCTCGTGACTCTTCCATTGTCTAGAAATGTGGCCGGGCAAGCATTTACCGAAAATGTTATAATAGGCCACAACCACCCCCGCGTGATGAAAACACACAAGGTGTGCCCTGCCGATTGCACCGGAGACTGCCAAGCGCATTTAGTATATCAAGCTACTGATTTGGCACCACCGGTCAGGGACGGCGGCCGAGTATCATTGAGGAGCCTCATGCAGACGCATAGTTGCTGCGCATTGTTTTTGTTCTTAGGCAACCAGTTCCAGCCTCAAATAGCGAAGTACTGCCTTTGAGTTATCATACAGATTTTCCCTCCTGAATTCTTTCTTGTAGATCGTTGTTGTAAATCTCCGTGGTTCTATGGCTTGCTCAGAGAAGCTTTTCACGATGGTCAATTGGCAACGGTCTCCGAAACACAACGCAAGAACGGTTACAATGGGAAAGGTGCCTGAGTACTGCGTTCACCCTTTCGGTGCCGATTACACGCCCGGCACGCGCACATTAGGAGCCAGCCACAGTCACGGACATCTAAGCCTTTGCTGTCAGGGCGACTGCACGGGATGTACGTGACGAAGCACCGATATTCCCTCGTCTTTAGGTCAGCTTTGTGTGCTCTTGGGTGCTAATGGCGTCGTCACGCACCCTCTACGTTTGCTCAGTGCCAGCCGGCTCAACGCGCCCCTCCGCGTGTCAGGTATAATCGGCATGTCATGAGCTGCGCCTCTGCCTAATCTCGGCGCCGACACCGCGACGGGCGCCCACCGCTGGCACTTAATCATCCCATTGTATTTCGCTGGCCAAGCGACGACCATTGACCAAATACGCTAGCCGTATCTTACGCTTTCCTCGGCAGCCGTTCCCTTCAACAGGATGAAAAGGGTGGAAAATGCCGATTTCAAGCTTGCCGATCTATAATTAAAGACATAACTCGTTCTTTTCTAGCAGCAGGCTTACAGGCGAATACCAGGAAAAGCCTCGTATCTTACGTAGGAGAAGGCCAAATGGGAAGGTCAATTGCAGGCACTGGTAAAGGAAGGGAGCCTGTGTAGGAAAGGCAGTTCGCCTCTTTGCACCGCACGTTCGTTGTTTCCATTTCGCCTACTACTAAACCCATTATAAGAATTCATGTGGTACAGCTCTCCCTGCTCGATGCTTTACAATTTAATACTCTGAACGGTCTATGAAGGTAGCATTTTTTATGGAGCCCCCTTAGCAGTCTGGCGCCTGGTGCTGCAGTCCCCTTAATCCCAAGGTTAATCTTGTCCTGTGCTCAATGTATTACTAAATGTATATAATTGTACACAAGTGGTTTTATTGTTTAATGCACCATTAGAGACGCTTAAACAATTTCGTCATCTTTCGTCATCCGACCCGACGTGGTTGCTAAGTGGCTATGGTGTTGGGCACACGAGGTCGCCGGATCGAATCCCGGCCACGGCGGCCGCATTTCGTTGGGGGCGAAATGCGAAAACACCCATGTACTTCGATTTAGGTGCACGTTAAAGAACCCCAGGTGGTCCAATTTCCGGAGTCCCCCACTACGGCGTTCCTCATAATCAGATCGTCGTTTTGGCACGTAAAACCCCAATATTAAATTATTTTTTTCAATTTTGTCATCCGAACAATACCAGGTTGGCATGACATTTGCCTACAAATCAAGACAACTATTATCACAAATTACTAAGTCGGATAATTCCATATTATATTGATACAAATCGCAAGGCCGCAGACATGTTCATTGCAAACTCGCTTTCAAAAAACAGCAGTTCTACCAGCCCTAGGAATATAAAACCGCAGTTTTCGCAGGAAAATTACAGAAAGATTGTTTGTAACAACTTCCACGCTCACAAAAAGCGACATGATTGGTCGTACCACTTTTTTGTCGGTGGTATTGCAAGCATTTTCAATGGTAGCTCACGTACTTTTGTGTGCGAGTTGGATGGTACATATGGGACTAAAGACCAACTACAAAATATGAATGCCATTTTTTCTTCCTCTTTTACTCAAACACTCAATATTCTCGACGCACGACCTGATCAATTAGAAGTTTTTTTTCATTTTTGTTTTATCTCTTTACAGATGTTTTTAAAGGTTCACGCGCAAGTCAAAAGTGATTGCAAAATAAATTTACACGCACCGTTCTGAACTGTTCGGGGATTTCACGTGCCAGGTGTATGTTACTTTCCCGGAATCCTCGTCAATGGATGTACGGTCAGCAGTTAGACATCTGAAAGCCGGTATGTCTACGCTTGCCACAGCCAGCACCAGGTTCGGCAGGCTCTTGACAGCCTACACAATGAAACAAATTAAAAGATGGCAGCATAAGCATGACAATCCAAAACGATGTAAAATACGGAGCCCGCATTCATAAAAACGTTTTTACGCGAAAGCTGCATAATGCAGCCAACAGCAATGTTGGACATCATCATTAGTGAATGCAACCGACCAAGTCGCACCCCAATGACGGACAAAAGCGTTTGTGAATCGCACATCTGGGGCCCTATAACGTAAAATGATTCCAAACTGTTTTCATTCGAATTTATGCAATCAGCCTCCACGATTGGTCAAAACATCTTCGGGCCACTCCCAGCTTCGCCTGTCTTTCACGCGAAGTCACGAAAACCACGATAGCTCCCCATCTGATATAACGTGTACACACTAATTATGCATGATTAAACTGCACAAAAGAAAAGTAATCATTCCTGATTCGACGCCTTTTCACCATTAGCCATCTGCTATTGGTCCAATGTTTTTTTTAGCTACGCCCACTTCGCCTGTCTGTCATGCGACCTCACAAAACCGCAAGAAGTCACCATGTCAAAGTGATGTGTACGCGAAAAAAAAAATACATTATTATGCCGAACAAAACTGAAAATTTTTCTTGATAGCCACAGAAGGAAATACAGACGATGGCTGCCCGCCGATCACTCAGGCACTCACCACTCGCACCTGCCGGTGAGCATGTATTTATTTGCGCATGACAAACCTTTTTGCGCGGCAGTTAAACAGAAGCGTAGTTCGTGAAGTCATCATCTCTATAAACGAACTCTCTTACGCACCTACTACTGCAATCTAAAACATTCAAGCAACTTAATAAAAATATATCAAGTTTAAGAGAGAATACACACATATAACACACGTTGCCATGAAAAATGGTTCATCCCGGTTTTGAGAAGAAATGATCGTGAACGCCTTGCCAGGGCTACTAAATTCTTAGCTAAAATCCCACATTGCTATCCATACCTTGACACTACAGGAGCTCATTTGTCTTGCTAAAGCTATCATTTAAATCACCGTGGTAGAGTGAAGCCAAGTGTAATTACTCCCTTTAACGGTGTAACCTAAAAGCTCCCAAGCAACCAGCTTTTACCTTGGCCGCCTCTATTTGCTTCTATATGGGTCCAAATAAAATTAAATGAAATAAACCTTGTACCTTTGTCGAAGGCCTCCTGCGGGAAATTATTATTATTATATTAGCTGTCTAAGAGATGGTGCTCTATGTGATGTACAGCCTCTTCAATCATCTCACATAGACTCCTGCGGAATCTCTACAACTGCCTCATTATCACTTTGATAACTAGAACCAGAATGAAAAATGAATATATGACTTCTAAATAATTTATTGGAAGACAAAAAATACAAAATTTACTAGTGACCTCAAGAAAACTACAAATGAACTACATTTTGTCTTATTCGCGTAGAATGAACCGTCCTTTTTTAAGGCTTCGTGCCGGATAGCGTAGCCACACTGTACACATTAAACGATTATTGACGCCTATGCTTAAGATTATACCTGTCCCACACAATAGTCTGCAATTAAAAGAAAACATGAATGGTCACTTTCAGTTATACTGTTGAACTCTTGCGAAAAGTCAATATTTATGTAATGTCTAACCCCACGGTGTTATGTTAAATTGCCGCTGGATTTTGTATGTTCGACAGCGTACAAATTATTGATTTCATAAATAAAACTTACCTTCTTTAAGATAAACAAATTAGCCTTTAAGTACACAAATTAACAACGATTCCATATACATGCAAAGAAACAAAAACAGAAGTCATGTGATATTTTCTTCCACACTTTTCTACAGACACGACAACGCAGTTCATGGTATGGATTGAAAAATTGTGACTTATCAAACACAACTTGTTAGCGTCTGCATGCACCGAAGCTTTGTTGAAATGCGTAAAGAGCGCTGAAAGCTGTCTTGATTTCTGTGTTATTACAATGTGAGAACAAGGTCATACCTACGGCCCTCGCCGAAACGACATCATCCACGTTATAAACTGTCCAAACGCAGCTCCTTGTCGTGTCTTGGCTGTCCCGTGCTACGAAATCGTACACACACGGCCATCATCTCAAAGAGGTAGTTGACCTTGGCGCGAGAGAAGAATAGGCGCATGTCTGGCCTTGTGGTTAGGATCCGGCTTGTGTGCTGGAAGACCGAGTTTCGATCGCACTATCGGGAACGTAATTCATTTTTTAAGTATCAGCCATTCGGCAGGGCTGCAGCAGCAACAAGCTGCCACGTTTAGGAAATTACGGAAGGGTTCGCAAAAAAAGCTTCTATTTAAACCTTATAAGCTTCAACAAGTCTCTGTGTTAAACACAAAGCAGTAGACTAACAGTGCAAGCAGTCTCTGCTGCTGTTGGCGGCTATAAAATCATCCTCGGCCCCACACTTTTGTATTTACACGGCCCAGATTCTAATTATTGCACCGAAAAAAAAACTGCCAGCTCATTTTTTCGCGTAACTCCGTGGCACATACGCAATGCAGCCTGTAACGTTTTGATGCCGTCATCAAGCTGGAAAACTGGAGCTGAGACAAACGATCGTGACAAAGTCAAGGTGATGCTAGCACTTGCAAACTGCACCAATCTTAAACAATGTTGCAGGAGGTATATAGAAGTAACCCTTCTTACTCGCATGGCGTCCACAAGATCACTGCTGCTTCGCCTCATGCCGAAGCATACTGTCGGTATTGTAGCCACAGCTAGCACTAACACGGTTATGAAGCGCATAGTGTTTTCGTTCTGAGGAGCTCAGTGCACACGGTGCTCCTCTAAAGAAATAGATATGCGAATGGGTCATTTTAGGCTTATTTATATAAGTCAAAAACCGCTTTAGACGAAACTTAAAATAAATAAACCACACATGAACAAGAGAATTAACCTTTTCCCAGCAATATTAGGTTTTAATTATTTTATCCTTTCGTTTGTGCTCCTCTTCCGCATTGAAGGTTGATGGATGTGCTGAGAGGGTTCCTTCAAAAATATGTCGAGTTTTAATGACATGTCACTTCATTGAAGAAATCAGATCAAGAACATTTTACGATAAATTATTACAGCTTCGGAGAGTGTGCGGCATTCAAACCTAAAAAGCTCAAAAAACGAAAACTGAAGTTACATTTCCTGCAGAACGAAAGGTCAACAGCACGCTCAAAAGCAGCGCGTGGCTTCAATTGTTTCCGTTTCAAATCTACGCTTGCGGTCGCTGATGGGCAAACGAGGCTACATTGTTTCGAATAAAGCTGCAGGAATGGCGTATAATTTTTTCATGCACTTGTCACAGAAGGAGGCAGCTGACAGACCGCTTTGTTTGGGTGTGTTCCGGGAATGAACTTCGCTCCGTCAAAACCGAATGTTTATATATGTATATATTTTTTCCTGGGCGTTTAATTTACATTTAATTTACAAGCAATGGGTGAATGCTCTCATGTTGTACCTGTCAAGACATATCATGTAACTTTAATAAAGTGAATGACTCATATACATATTGAAAAGTATAATAACAAATCTGCGTTGCAATTTTTGAATTTTCTCCTGACGAACAACGCCAATGTTACTCGAACTATCGTGCAATAATTAAGTTTCTTAACTCCAAAGAATGAAATTATGTACGAAAACAATGAGGATTGCTAAAACCATGAGCTATACGGGATGCAAAACCAAGAACCCTAAAAGACGCACTTAGGATATGGTTAACATGCTCACTGAATGTTAAGTTACATTCAAAATGAACACCTATATCTGTGGTTACGTAGTTCTAATGCGGTAGCGTTAAGGGCCCCGTGTCGCAGAAAATCCGCTTTCGGCGTCGGTGCCGCTGTCCGTGAGCTAAAATTTCCGTATATATTTAGGTTTATGCATAGACCGCGCCTTGCGGTATGACATGCGGTATAGGCGGGTTATATTGTCACACCATTCCATCACTAAAGTTGCTCATAACTTATCTAACATTCTTGCCGAAGTTATTCCTCAGAACTTTGAGAATGATAGCCCACAAAAAAATGTCATGAAACAAGACACCGATAGCGCATGCTTTTTATGTTCAATATTCTCACACTGAAATATTAAGAGTGCGAAGAAAACACAGAAACTCGAGAAATACTTAATTTCTTTTGGCGCGGCTGTGAACAACCTCCGGGACCAGCCCACGCAAGAGGTCGTATTTTCCCCAGAATGCTCGCCTTCGTTTATAGCGTTCACCGCAAGCGTTTCCCGGCAAGCAATACGGTTACATAAGCTGCAGTTGCCGGGAAGCGTGAGAAGCAGTCGGGGATATTTTAATGCTATCACGTTCCACTAGTAACGGCGCAGCTTAAGCGTACTGCAAGTTTTTTGTTCAACAGTGTACCATCAACATGTATGTAAAATCAACATCACAGTTATTTTTATTAAAACACATCAAAACGTTTTGCCCTGCATGTATGAGTATGCTGTTTGAACTGCACGACTGCACCACTGAATCAGCTTCGCTTTGTAGAGCATGGCTGTCATGTCTTTACCACAAGCGACCAGTTTTTATCGTCAACATACTCTAGCAGTTTTGGTTTGTAATTCAAGGAGCGAGGTCACTAATGAGCGTGTTCAAAATAAACTGCCCAAAATTTCAACCCTGGGGTAAAGCACGGCTCGCGACATGTGATTCTGCTAAGCTTACTGATACACAAACTAAATATTTAGGTTGATACAAGGACTTGACTAGTTCTTTACTTTCGCACTGTCACCAGACCTATGCACTGGAATGACAATCAAAATTTTTCCAAATTCTGGAAACAATCATTCCCATAAAAATCACTGTTAAATGTATGCGAGAGGCTTTATAAACAAACATGTGCACCAATTCACGAGTAAAGACACCGTAATGCTCAAATGCTCAAGGAGTTTTCGACATCAAATGCTCAAGGAGTTTCCGGCTTCAGTTACCGTATGGCAGCCATCACATCCGATGACGTCACCGCATTGGCGACTAAGTTTTCACCAATATAGGTGCCACCGCACATGTTTGTCACGCCTGTTGTAGCTAATGAATATCCCAAAAAAAAATACGCCGAACGCCTTAGTGAGAGCATCAGGAGAAGCAGACCCCTCGGGGACCTCGTAATGTCACCAATATGCGCAAGGGCTGATTTATAATCCTACGCGTAGCTCCGAAATTCTGGTCGCGTCCACAAGATGATTAGTGAATATTCAAAAGGCAGAGTTATCTGGAAACACTAATCGGACCCTCCATCTTGACCGCGGCTTATGTACAAATTCAAGCACTATGTTTCGGAACATTGTGATGTCATTTGGGAAGTTGTTCATTTTCACTTGGTCTAGGAAGTTTTTGCTATGAAATGCATGCTGCGAAACATTCATCGAACTGATTTTTATTCGAATTGCACGAGGTCTTTAAGCCACCAAAATTCTTGAAAATTACTATGCATTCACCTATGCCTTCTCTACTTCTTGAATACGCAATGCCTCCATGACTGCTGGTACCTGTACTCAAACAAATGCCTTTTCATTATCCATGAAAGCCGTATAGAGAGGTTGATTGTACTGCGAAGATTTCTCGATTACCTGATTGATGACATGGATGTGATTCATCATAGAGTATCCCTTCCTGAAGCCAGCCTGCTCTCTTGGTTGATTGAAGGCAAGTGTTGCCCTGACTCTTAGGAATTACCTTCGTGAATATTTATACAATACTGAAAGCAAGCTAGTGGGCCTATAATTCTTCAATTCTTTAACGTCCCCCTTCTAGTGAATTATTACAATGTTGGCATTATTACACCACTCTGTTACACTTCAAGCCGAGAGGCATTGCAATAAAGGGCACCAAGTTTTTGAAGCAGCATATCTATATAATGCGAAAGCTTTATAAGCGATATTACGCGGAAATTCCTCGTAGTAGCATTGACCGAAAGATGGCACTATATTGCCGACAGTGGAAACAGCCAAACCACGTCCCAAAATGCTCAGATTGACATCACATTTCTCAAGGAGACTCTTGTAAACGAAGAAAATTATTGGCTTTGAACAAAAATTTACATTTGGATCTAAGTGGGACTCAAACCCGGGCTTCCGGGGTGCGAGAAGAGTTGTTTAATTACGGTAAGCACAACAACGAAACAATTGAAACTACGACATCTGCCTTTGAGTTAACGTTGTTCCGGTTCGCCGATAGGACATATATTACTGTAGTCACCATGGGGATAGTAAAATCACCAAGATCAAGGAGTCGGTGGTTCAGAGTAATAACAACCGTTGCGAGTGAATCTACAGAAGTAACAGAATCAAACCGTAATAAAATGTTTTGCGCTTGATTATCTTTCGACCAGGAAGGCTTTAAGTAGACACTTTGAAGTCGCAGTGACAACTTGCTTTTTGTCTGTCCTTCACAGCAATCAGTACAACAAGACCAAAAGCTACAAACAACGTAGAGTAGCCTTGATCCGCGTGGAAAGCGGCGTAGAATCGGGGAAAATATTGAGTTCTATTGAAATGTGCGTTAGGTAAAGTTCCACTACGGAATTTGACATCAGAATCGTTAGTGGCAATCCCCGAAAGGAATTTTTTTTGCTTTTATCCGAAGGCCAAGGACATTTCGGTGGTAATTATTACAAATCATTTTCCTAAGTCAGGTCATAACTTCACTTCCGTTGCCTTCAGTGCGACAAAACAAAATGGCCGGAAGGTCGACCCGCGGGGCCATACTTGGACAGCGGACAGCATTGACTGTCTCAATATCTGCTTCCCAAAGTGATTAATGAAAAAAGCCGTAACTGTCCCTTTCTTTTCTTTTTTGTTTGTCAGCTGTATGCATTTCTGTGTATTACTCGGGAGAAGATAATTCAGCGTCGTCATAATGTCATGTGTGGTTGTTCTAGGACTTAGCCGAGAGAGCGAAAAACGTCATAGGCTTCCGGAGCCGTCTCCTGAGGCATTTTCCAGTAAATGCGCGTCTCCTTCGTTGACAAATTGTCTAGATTTCATCCTGAAGGGTAGCACAAGTATGCAAGATATAATTTGCCCCCAACGACTGAAGGTGTCCTGGCGGGTGTCACTCCGGTAATGCCCTGCGGTTGAGAGTAATGGACGCTGACCGTAGAATGGGTCTGCCAATGCTGTACTGCATATTACCTGGGGAAGAGAATTCCAATGGGGCAAGACATAATGCTAAGATAATGTTTGCTATAGAAAGCGGCATCTTGGAACGACTACAGTCAGGTGCGCATCATGCAGCTTTTAAAATGGCTTCGTAGAACTCCGTTTCAGAAGTTCATTGGGTCTTCCACAGGCGAGACTGGTGTAACGGCGCTCATTACATAACGGCTCGATGTTGAAAAATAATGTCTCCAGTCTTAAATATACCTGTAAAGTGGCCTCATTATTGATGAAACGTCTCTCAAACAGAAAGTATTCTATATCAGTGAAATCGAAAAAATTTTGCCGAAAAAAAATACCTTGTGCGGAACTCATCTCACGACGGCTGTCGTCAGTAATGCGTTAAGCCTTGAACCAATATTGCGATACAACGTATAGCCACCGCCGAAATGAGTTATGTATGAGCCGAGTACTGCAGTGGGGCTTTCATTCGCACCTCAATGATGATGATAATTCATTGGTATCTCCTTTGAAACAGGGTGGTGACAAATATTCACCTAGCCCACTTCGGTTACGCAGTACGTGCGTTTTTTTATTATTATTCTAAGATTTGGTGTACATTTCCCTAATATTATTTTCCCTTCCTCAAGACCTACCTATCTACCTTGTACCGCTACGTATGCCTCTAACAGATCTGGACTGACTGGGTGAATGCTGGCGCGTTCCATTAGGATGTGCTTAGGATTTTCACAGCAGCCGACACACGTCTCACCCTACCGCAAAAAATTGTTCCGCTATGCTTTTGTCCTTCGGCAACCAGCTTGAACCGCAAATAGCCAAACACTGCCCTTCTTGGTATCGTACAGACTTTCTTTTCTGATTTCTAAGGCGAAAGTCTTATATGTCTCATCGGTCAGTCGACCTTCAAAGTCCATGAGCGAAAACGCGTCGACTACACGAAAGGTAGAAAAAGGAGTCTTCCTCGACCTTTGATGTTAAGGAGAAATTAAAACGGCGCAGTTGATTTATTTATAGTTATTTAGGCACTCGAGCCTACGACCATTGGTGGGAGTCTAACCATCGACCTTTGGTGTTAATTAGGGTGAAGTTAATTAGGATAGGGTTAGTTCAGACACTAACGCGTGACCTTCGATGGGAGTCAAACCCTCGAGCTTTGGTCGGAGCCGAACGCACGGCCTTTTATGCTAATTAGGGAGAAAATAATAAAGATAGAGGTAATCCAGGCACTCGATGAAACAATCTTTGGCAGTAGCCGAATCACCGAGCTTTGGTGGGAGTCAAACCCATGACCATTGGTGTTATGCTGAAGTAAATTACGGCACAGTTAATTGTTATAGAGTTGATTAGGGAACTCAAACCCACGACCTTTTGTGGGACAATACAGATAGTAAGAAGCAAGAACGCATTCGAATGAGAATGTCAAGCAATCTAATGAATGTCTCGTGAGCGCCCAGGCTTTCACCTTCATCCTCTTTGGCGTATGCTAAAGTGACGGTAAATTGTTTTTCTTTCCATCTTGTAAATATCTACGGCCGCGTTTGTTTCCATCCTTTGCGATTTCTTTTTATCGCACCATGATGTTCCTATAAAGTCCAAACATGATAACATCACCGCGGCGCACCGTACGCTGTATGTGCGAGTGCCGGCCGACGATCGCGGCACAATCTCGCGCGCGCGAGATTGTGCCTTCTTTCGCGCCTTCTTTCGCGATCGAGGCACGGGAGAGCGGGAGTTTACTATGGCTGCTGCTGCTTACGGCCCGGCCAGGAGGGCGCCGTATCTTCAAAGCGATTTGTCATGTGCACGAAGTGCGCGCCCACGCGGGCCTCACCTTCAAGGCGATCTGCCATCTGGACAAGGTATGCCACGCCGCGTGCCGGTAGCGTCGTATGCGGTGTGCTTTCGACGTTTCGTTCGTGTTGAAGCGAGAGACAGCCCGACGGTGATTTCGCTCGTTGCTGCTGGCGAGCTTGCTAACTCCATCGTATATACAGCGAGTTTCCACGGTCATCGAGCGAGATGTGTTCATGTTTGCCTGTGCGCACGTCACACCGTGGTTGTTAGTTTAGTTAGTAAGGGAACCTTTACAAGTTTGTACACCCGATAAAACTAATGTTCTTACGTCGTATAGTTGTCTACTAATTTCCTATCGCAATCGATGCTTCGCCTTTCGGGCGAAACTGCGACACTGTGATCACTCCTGGTGGTCTATTTATACTTTCAATTACCCTGTACTTCAGTGCCAACTTTCTTGACCTATTCCTCCTTTCTGTATCCACGTTTTTGACGTACAGATGCTTGTACACTTTATCCACCCAATTATTTTTGATCCCTGTTCATGAGTCTTCAAAACAAATTTTGTTCTGCACTTCTCTGATTTGAGAATGAGCCGTATGTATGTCAACTGGCACTACCTCATTTGTGGCTTAAGCATGGCCTCCCAAAGCCAAGTAGCCTACCTTAAATTGATTAACTTCAACCCAACAAGATATTCGATTTTAAGCACAGACTGTCATTTGCGAACATTAGCGCTTGCAACAGTACTGTTTTGCAGATTCCATGCACCACCATGTATTTATTGTGGCCATAAACGGGCCCGCGACCCAGCGGAGAGGCTTGGCTAACGCGCATCCTAAAGGACCACAATAAAGTTTCTCATCAATCCATCCATAAAGTGATCTATGTTTCATTATTACTACATTCTGCTTAGCCTTTAGTTTCACATTTTCTTGATGGCTACTTGAGTAAGTACTTCCTTCGTTTATGTACATGCCCACGTATATACATTTCTTCACTGTGGGTACAACCTGTTGTATTGATATTACGTAATTATTTGTCTCTTCAATAAAGACCAAGTTTTTAATTTCCTTGAGCTAAACTTGAGGCCTAGATTCTCGCGGCGTTTCCACATTTAATCAAAACTCTCGTAACCAGTGTATCGGAACGAAAAAAAAAAACTAAAAAAACAACGAAAACGTCACCGAAAGGTTATTTATTATTTTCTTTCGAAGGGAAACAGAAATATTTGTGCTTGGTGTTCGGTTCAAGAGGAAAGGCGGCAATCCGCAACAACGACGTTAGGCAACGTCAGAATTAGCGCGCGTCTCAGGTAGCGATAGTGCGAGCGATAACCGGTCGAGCGCTTCACTAATCTAAGCCTGCTGCTCGGTGCACTGCGTATGGCCACTGCGTATGGCACGGCCGCCCAGACCTCATCTTGAAAGCGAAATGCGATGGGGACAGAGTGCGCCGAGTACTGATAGCTTCGTGTGCGGTGTGTGCGAGCCGCTTACTTCGCGTTGAAGTAAGAGGCCAGACGATGGTCAATTCGCTCGCTGCTGCTGCCGTGCTTTCTCGCTCCAGTGTTTCGACAGCGAATGTGCGCTGTCATCGAGTGAGATGTGTTCATGTTTCCTTCCGTGCGCATCACAACCATGCTTGTTAATTTAGTTAGTAAGCGAATGTTTATAAGTTAATACGGCTGATAACTCTAGTGTCCTTACTTCTTATAGCTGTCCACTAATTTGATATCGCAATCAATGCTTCGCCTTTCGGGTGGGTCTGCGATTTTTTGGCGTCTCAATGATCTGTAGATGCCTGCTTACGATTTCCTATAGCTTGGTTTACTTCCTTGTCCACCACTTGCGTGGTTGTTCTTTCCACTGCAATATTATTTTTGTCGTCTCTACCTTATCTCCTGCTGCATAACAAACGCCACTGCCTTATACAGTATACTTCTGGTAATTCGACTACGGGTAATGCAATTTCCGGCCAATTCAATCGTGACCGATGGTCTCGGCTAGCACCCATTCTTTTGTATAGCCCTAAACTTTCCTTTTTTCGATCTTATAATTTGGCCTTCGTCGAATAATTTGAATTTGATCATTCAGGACGCACACCCCTGATTCTTATGGTTAACGCAATAGCGACCTCTTTAGTGGCATCGTCTCCTTGGCTGGATGCTAGGGAGACGCTCCGCTGTAGGGGGAGAGAGCTCCGTTGTAACAAAACTTGTTAGAAGGGGACTATATCATGAAGCGGAGAAAAAGAAAACAAAGGAAAGAATTCTACGAAACACAAAGAACAAGTTATCTGGTAGGAAGGAGCTTGCCAGTGCACCAGGCGCAGAAGTGAAGTCATCGGGTATCCGGCCCGTGCTTCGTGCCTGCTAGTCGACCAGGGCTACCTCCTAGAGGCATGGCCACCGTGTTCTCGGTCGTCATCACTCTAACCTAGTTATGCCGTCATCCTCATGCTACTGACTTCATTATGCCGTCATTACACTGCCACGATCAGGGTGCTGATGAAGATCATGACTGTTCCATCGTCGTAATATTTTCGAAGTGGTCGCTGTGTCAAAAGGCCATGGTTGTCGTTGCACCTTCACCGTGCAGTCCTCAAGCGATCGGGGTCTTTCCATCGTCGTGATTTCTTTGTCGTCACTGGTGAAATGCTCCTGACTGAGTACCTCAACTTTATGTTGAGGAAGCACAGCACCGGTGAAAATGTGTCCAACTTGTTCGTATCCTTTGTACATTCAATTTGTAGCAAAACAACAAGAGCGTACTTTACAAGCACCACGAAAAGCTTCGATAAAACCAATTGCCACGGAGGGTGCAATGCGCGCGTTTTTATCGTGCTCTAATAATAATGAATTTGAGACGGACCACCTGTACAACAAATTTAAGCACACTGTAGCCTATTTCTGTAGATACGCTACGTCGGTTCCTGTAAAAAAAAACTTAAAGGGCAGTTCTGAGTAAATAACGTGAATAATAAAGCTTTAGCTGTGAAGTAAGCTAGGCGCTACTGCTCCAAATTTCGAGCTCGCTGAATGGCTGAGGAATCTAAAAGTTCAGCTTCCTCTACAATATTTCAGTATAAGGAATATTTAAAGCATTCTCGTTTAAGCAACTTCGCTTCCCTCCGATGCTTGACTACTCACTGGCGCAGCCGGAGAAGTACGACGACGCTGGCATTACGCGAATGCGATGACCAATTAATTATGATGACGATGGCGAAACGAGATGACATGTTTTGATCACAAAACAAAGATTCCTTGAGGACATAGATATGACCCCGAGTGCGTGATGGCGATGCCTTCCGACGATAGCGTGACGACATTGTCCCGAGAATCGGATGAGGAACTTAAAATGTTGACAATGGAATGACCATGACAGCATCAAGACGATGCAATGATTACGAAAGCATGGCCATGACTGCCTGGCAACGAAGCAATGCTTGCTCGATCTGAAAGGATGACGGTGGAATTACGATGACAGCGTAACGATGACGACCACGATGGCGTGGCGGCCATGTTAGTGGTAGATGGTTTAATGACGTCTACATGATATCGATAGCGCGAGATGGTGTGACAGCTACTCTATGACAGTGATGGCGTGACGAGAATCAGATGACAAAGCTGTGTTGATGACAAATACATCACAAACGGGGATAGCCGATGTTCTCGTTGAAATTAAGCGGAAGAAATGGAGCTGGGCAGGCAGGCCATGTAATGCGTAGGATGGATAACCGGTGGACCATTAGAGTTACAGAATGGATACCAAGAGAAGGGAAGCGCAGTCGAGGTCGGCAGAAAACCAGATGGGATGATGAAGTTAGGAAATTTGCAGGCGCAAGTTGGAATACGCTAGCGCAAGACAGGGTAATTGTGGATCGCAGGGAGAGGCCTTCGTCCTGCAGTGGACATAAAAAGTTGTCGCAGTTTCACCTGAAAGGCGAAGCATCAATTGCGATGGCAAATTTGTAGAGAGCTATACGGAGTAATGGTAGTAGCTTTATCAGCTGTATAAACTTGGACATGCAGCAGCACCGGCAACACGCGCAACTGTTGTCGACGCCGTCGGCGTTTTGCCCGCGTTCGCACAAAATGCGTGCGGCGTTGGTGACTGTTGCCGGAGCCTCTGATATAAATAGGCACTTGGTGCTGCAGCTAACCGTCGCTTCTCTTCCCTCCCCCTCCCCCCCACGGCCTTTCGTGCGTCCGAAGAAGGCGCGTTTGCTCTACATATATGGTGATTGTAAAGGAGGAAAGAGCGCCTACTTCTGCAGCCCTTAACGCACGGCGCAGAACGCGCGTTTGTTCTCCGCCGTGGGTTCACTCCCCGTGAAAGCGCGCGTCCCTCGCGCCCTTTCACTCGCACATACAGCGTTCGACGGCGCGCGGTGACGATTTCATCTCCATTGACGTCATACGGAACCTCACGGCGACGGCGACGGCAACGGCGACGGCGACGCCGACGGCAGAAATCTGCTTTGGAGTGTCCATATAATTGCTATCGCAATAAAATATAGGCTGATGATGACATCACGCTGATTGCGTGAAATGGCTTGACGGTGACTGCGTAGACATAATGAGATTGATTCTGAGTTTTTACGTGCCAAAACCAGTTCTGAATATGAGGCACGCCGTAGTGGAGGGCTCCGGAATAATTTTGACCACCTGGGGTTCTTTAACGTACACTACAACGCAAGCACACGGGCGTTTTTGCATTTCATCTCCATCGAAATGCCGCCGCCGTGACGCCGATGACTAAATGACCAGGATGATGTAAGATGGAATGACGACAGCATGGTGAGATTAAGGTGACAAAGCGGGAGTAATGACGATGAACTGCCATGAGGGCAACAGAATGGCGGTATGAGAATGAGTACATTACGACCACTGTATCACGATAACTCCATGACCATGGTACTATTATCACGGTTGAATGACGCCACCACAATTACGATGTAATGACAAAGAAGGAATGGCTTCCATGGGAGGAAGGGAATTCTAGCCTGCATGATATCCGGGATCAGCACACCCCTGCGAACCCGGCCAACAGCAGAGCGCTTAGCAAGGAGAAAAGAAAAGTTAACACTTTAAAATAAAGTAGAATTATTTGTTTAAACGAGAAATGTGGCATTGCGATATACGCTAACAGTATGAGTTATGTAAAAAATAAACAGCAGCGGCCCAGGTGTGCTTCCATATGACACGCCTGAAGCATACGCTTATTGTCTGATGATTCATTGTTTATAATACTTAGCCCACTTCACCCCGTTTTTCCTTTCTATCTATCAATCTAACGTCCTTATGCAACTCTTCAAGTTACTTTAGATCTTTCTGTTCTGATGGAATATGGCAACGCACTTCGAAACAAGTACGCAACACACAGTGAACAAACACGAGCGCGTGACACAGAGCGCAGTCTGAGTTATGTCCTTGTTTCTTAGTGCACTGCAATATTCCTCAGAGTCTGAAGGACTAGTTGGTGTAGCATAGTTACATTTAGATATAGCGTCTGCATTTCAGATATAGTGACGCGACACTCGTGCCCGCGTCTGTCGCGTCTCCTTTGAGTGTATGTGTACTTATTTGCGCTATATTTGAAAGAATGCAATATTTCATCATGATAAACCAACTAGCCCACAAGTACGTCTTCCTTTTCTCATTGCGCCACCGTAATCATGACGTTATTATTCAATCGTAATAATATTGTCCCAGTGATATCATCATCGTCGTTGCGTCGTCGTCATAGTGTCAGCATTTTCCGTTTGTAGTCATACCATCGCTGTGACGCCATCGCGGTGTTTCCGTCATCGTTTAAGCTTTGTTATTCCACTTTCGTCACACCGACCTGGTGACGTCATCTTCGTCACGCTGTCTTCTTTATACCGTCTTTATCACTTCAGAATCGTCGTCCCATTTTTGCAATGCCATCGTCGTCATAACGCTTTAGTCGTTTCTTATGTCATTCGATTGAATTCATGCTGTCGTCATTCAATCGTGTTTGCGCCCCCGTTGTCATGCTATTGCCATTGCGTAGCCATCATACAGTGTTCGTAATACATTCGTTGTCATACGATGTTGTCATGACGTCGTGCTCGTTCCATCGTCGTGCAGCCAGCCTCATCGCCTGACTGTTATCATACCATTGCTGTCATACCTACGTGGTCACGTCATCGTAACCAGACAGCGGTCGGCACGCCATTGTCGTCATACATTCTTCGTCACCCATTGTTCTCTTCACACCTTCCTAACGCTCTCGTTTTACCATCGTCATCCGGTTGCCCTTGTGGAGACGTCATAGTGCCCTCGTCATTTTATCGGTGTCACTGATTATTTGTCATCGCATGATCGTCATTCTGTCTTCGTTATGCAGGCACCGTCATGCAACCATAGGCACGCAAGTGTTATAGCAAAGTGAGCGTATTCCGGAGACAGTATTAAAAGAACGCCCTACAAATGCTACTGTTTTTCTTGCATCATGGCACTCAACGAGCAGATGGCATAAGAAATTAGACGCACTCACCATTAATTATTCGAGAAAAGCCATTACATAATGTTTCACCGGTTAGCGAGCCACTGCGAAATTCGCGGTAACGACAGGCCAGATGAAACAACACGCTCAGTTTAGCAGCAACATCACCGCGTACCCATAGCTTTGTCGATAACTGCTGCAGCATGGAAACTTCACTGACACACACGTCGTAGCATTAGGGTGCGAAATGAAAATTGGCCGGATTTTGCCACGTCACGATTCTTTTCACTTGACCCTAACATACTACTTCGCTGCCACGTGGTTTCTCGCGTCAAAAAGCAATTTTACTGAGCCGCGTACGGTTAGGCGTCAGATTAACGAACGCCTTTTCATTCCTCATCGGAACGGCCAACAGCGCCGGATACAAACCTTGTGGACAAGATGAGACATTAGAACACATTCTACGCTGTTGCCGAACCTACAACTCTCAACGACACGCTTTGCGTATGAGTCTCAACTGCTTAGACGACAGACTGTCGTCCTGTGACTTTGGACGCAGTCCCTTAGTATGCCCAAGACTAGGAATACGCGAGTCCGCTTTTTTTCATGACAGCCGGTGTGATGAGCGTTTGTTAGTGAACATTCATCGTGAGTGAATGTATACTTAGCAATGTGCGGGCCCCGATTCTTCCGTTCTAAAATTGTTTTGCCCTTTTTCTTCTGTACGTGCAGGATAGCCAAACCGGCAACACACTGGTTAATCTCCCTGCCTGCCTTTGTTTCTTGCTTGTCTCTCTCTACAGCCAAAGCAGGCCAAAATTCAATATCACTGCTAATTAAAATTATTGTAAATTAGTGTCTTCAATGACACGCTGGTGCTGCTAAAATGATTCAATGCTAATTGCATTATTGTTGACAGTCCTCGTTAGGTGGGCTCTGTTAGAATTATTTGTATTTCTCAGTCATGACTAAAACCGAGATAAAATTTAATTATTCGTGGAAGTGTGTCACCTAAGCCATTGCATCACTGGAGCCAACTCGTTCGAGTTGAGCTGGGAAAATTATTTATTACAATTGGACATCGTGATACATGTTTCCTATATTTCCGCGTGGGAGCGCAGCTACTGCTAGTTCGTTCCCGACCGATCATTCTGTGAACTCTTATTGTCTGATTAAATTTTTCTGCGCTGTGATTGTACCCAAAATGAAAAAAAAGCCAAGAACTAATAAAATGCACCAGGAGCGGTGACCATTTGACGAGGTTTTCGGATAACTTAACTTTCATGTGCTAGCTGTGGACACTATAGGCAAAGCGATATTGACATGTACAGCGCAATTTCATATTAGAGTAATATGGCGTGCTAACACAATATTTAACCAAGCAGGAGCTGTAGTTGTCTTAATTGGTAAAATTGTGGTGCTTCTTTAACACGGCCAAAGTAGATCAGTCAATTCGTCCTGCTGTCAACCTCTAGTAAACGTTGTGTGCCTAAATAGCAACATTTGTAATTACGATGAATATTTATCAATAATAATGACTGTCAATAGCTCCTCTCAATGGGAGTAGTAAATTAATTAAGTGCCAAAAATTGGGCTTGACGGTGCGAGCATTTTTTTTTCATTTTCAGGGTAAGGAAAGGGGGAGAAATATTCTGCGTTGCAGGTGATTGGGCGTGGGAGTAATATTCTGTAATGAAGGTAACTGCGAGGTGAGGACGAGACTCGAGTGTTCAGAATGAGGGAGGAGCACAATTACGGCAGAACTCATCTCACAATGACTGTCGATAACATTGCGAATAGCAATTGAGCAATGCAGCGGCAATTACATTTTCCTGACGTCCCGTTTATTTAATACGCGTAGGGCTAAGTCTGAGACTTTCGGTTCTTCGCCTATAGGCCACATACTCCAATATCGTTCACAACCTCAGCAATTTGGTTCTATTAGTATACCAAGGTAAACGATTTTGAATAGCCGAAGGACGAGGGAGGAAAAACAACGAAAGACAGAGTACTCATGGTTTGAAGATAGCGCTCTGTCTTTCGTTGTTTTTCTTCCCCGTCCTTGCGCTATTCAAAATCTATTTCTGATGTCGTCCTACTTTGCCATGGCACTCGCTTGCCGGGGTCGTCCATGAGCACAGAGGCATGACGACTACTGCATGATGCCGACGCAGTAACAATAGAGTGACCAAGAATTAACACTGTTCTAGGGACCCGTGAGCCGTTTCTTGTCCAACTTATTAGATGCGAAGCAGCTTATGGTCGGGGCTATGTCACTCTCTCCCTCCCTGCCTCCGCCGTGCGGCGTCCACACCCGCACTGCGCATGCTCCGGCTCCCGGAAGCCGGAACCAGAAGCCGGCTTCCGCTTGCGGTTGAGCTTCCACTTCCGGTTCCGCTACCGGTTCTGGAAGCCAGCTTCCGGCTTCCGGAGAACGCTACCGGCCTTTTGCCCGAATGATCCCCCGGTGCTAGCTCGCCCACTCATCATCATTCACTTCGTGGATATGCGGTGTTGTCAACGTCGAGTGGTGGATCCCGAGGCGGCGGGGCAACGCGAAGCCGATTACACCATCTGCCCGCTGCTTCGCGTCCACACATGGTTCCCTTTAGCGGGAGATGGAGTAATTTTTATTTATCGTCACTCGAACGCAGACAATCACGGGAGAGGGAGAGAGAAGTGCTTCTTTATGAAGATGGGAAGGTTGGGTGCTATTTTCTGCAGCCCTTGAGGGAGCATGGCTCAGTGCCAACAGGGAGGGGGAGAGGGAGGGAAGAAGATCGGAGAGTAGAGGGTGAAGGAGTCGCCATGGTGGGGACGAAGCAAACCGGAGAGCAGGAGCTCAGTGGGGCCGGCGGGTGGGGAAGGCCTTGTCAGCCGGTGACAGCTCAGTGATAGGCAGCCAAGGGACGACCGCATTATTTGGCAGACCGGGGAAGGGCGCGGTGAACTAGTTGCTGAAGGGACGCTAAAGTCTCGCTGAGAGCACCGTCGAGTCGAGGCATTCGACGACCCTGAGCAGTGCCGGAGCGCCCTTCGATCTTGACCGCGTGCTCTTCTCCCCTGCTCTAGCGCACGGAGCTGCGATGGCGCAACTTCGTCGTCGTCGTCCAAATGCTGACAGCAAGCGGTAGATCCAGGATGGAGCAGAATTCGTAGATGGCTTGTCGTCCGCGAGGATGGTGTCGGTGCCGAGGAACGTCGGCTTAATGCGGTTGATGGAAACGCTGTCGTCGCGTCCATTCAGTAGCAGGACGAAGTGTTTGGGGCAGCGCTTGATGACCTTCAAGGGTCTGCCCTAAGGTTGTAGTGGTGGTCAAACTGCGTCCTGTCGCACGAAGACGTGTGCGCAATCACGGAGAGCATGACAGACGAAGGATGGTCGTGAATGCTGGCGGGACTGAAAAGGGGACACGTCTCCCATGGTAACCTTGAGGCGACTGGCATAATCGCCAACGGTGAACATTGCTACCGGCGAACGGTTGGTAAATTGTCCAGGAAGCCTTAGCTATTGCTGGAAACGAGCTCAGCCGACGTGTAAGACGCGTATATCCGTATCGCGCTGCGAACAACAAGAAGGACGAGTGGGAGACGCTCCTTGGTCTTGACGCTATGAGCGAGACTTTGAGCAGGTGGTGGCGTCTCTCAACCATGCCTTTAGACATCGGGTGGTAGGCCATTGTCTTGATGTGGCGACACCAATCAATCGGGATAAGGTATGGAAAAGCGCGCAATCGAACTGACGACCTTGATCACCTCGCGGTATCAAGTTGACGACCTCAGTTGTGACGGTGGCGGCAGCACCTATAGTCGGGTACAACTTTAGAAGACAGGAGGAGGCCCCGTCCAGTTGACCGAAGCGCAGCAGCCAATTCCTCCGCGACTAAAGAAATAGTCTTGCTCAAAAAATTGTGACTGCTTCTAAAACGCGTATTTGTCGCTATAATTAAGATTTGTGTATCTTGACGAGTGGTTTGGTAAAACTATCATGATAGAAATACTACTGCACATGCCGGATCGCGAGAGAAAAATAACTTCGTGCCTTCTACAACGCTGTGCGTCGTCTGCTACGGAGCAAGATCGACGGCACCGGGCGTAGCAGTCGCTGGCTTAATAGCATAAAATTCATATATACTTTTTGTGTGTTTGCACAACCTTATTTTTAATGTGTTGGGCTTATTTTTAATTAATATATTTTTTCTTTTTTTTTTCATCGGAACGCAATCCTTTCTTGCCGAACGAGCCTTGTGTCGCCTCGATGACCACACCACCAAGGAGCCTCGGCAAGAACAAGATAGGCCACATCCTGAACAGCGATTCACGCAACATGATCTTCCACTGCTACACGTTTTGGCGTCACAGGCAGCCTGAACGCAGCGTGGAGGACACGAGCAAGTTTGTCACCGACATGCTCGGTGTCAGCAAAAGGACTGTGTTCAGGGTGAGGGAGGAAGTTAAAGCTTCGCATTTTTCGGGTGACAAACTGACGACGCCCTCGCGAAAGCGCCCACGCAATGCGGAGAAGAGAAGACGCAGCGCGAAGTTTGACAGCTTCACGTTGTGCGCGCTGATGTCATGTGTGCACGATGTCTTTCGCCGCAACGAGATACCGACGGTCGAGAAGATAACTACCGAGTTTCCCCATCACTAAGGCGGTGTACTGTGCGTCGCCTGCTTGCCGAGATCGGCTTCAAGTACGAAAAGAGAAGCCGCAACTCGCTGCTTATCGACCGGGATGACATCACCGATTGGCGGAATCGCTACCTCCGTGACGTGGAGCGCTACCGGGCGGAAGGCCGAAAGATCTTCTACCTGGAAGAGACATGGGTGACGGCGGGACACACTCGGTCGATCGTGTGGACAGACACCGTGGTGCAGAAGCGCAGACGCCTGTTCGCTCGAGCAAATGGCCTGACGACGGGTCTAAAACAACCTTTTGGGAAAGGTCAGCGCCTGATCGTGACGCACATCGGCAGCGAGGATGGTTTCGTCGACGGCTGCTTGGATGTATTCAGAGGCCAAAAGACAGGCGACTACCACGAAGAAATGGACGGCAATCGCTTTGAGGGCTGGTTCAAGGACGTTCTGCAGAAGTTGCCAGCTGGTAGCGTCATTGTTTTAGACAATGCACCTTACCATAGCCGGCGAGAAGAGAAATTGCCGACGACGGCCTGGAAGAAGGAAAAGATACAGGAGTGGCTCACAAGCAAGAACATCACCTACGGTGAAAGGATGATAAAGAAGCAGCTGCTTGAGCTGGTGGCATCTGTAAAGTCACGCTTTCTGAGCTACATCGTAGACAATACAGCTGTAAGGGCCAGTTGCATTATGCTCAGGCTCCCGCCGTACGACTGCGAATTTAATCCCATTGAGCTTGTGTGGGCCAAAGTCAAAAATGTCATCGCTGCGGACAACAGAGACTTCAAGCTGTCCACGGTAGACGTCATCTTGAGCGAGAAAATCAAGCAGGTAACGGCGGAAGACTGGAGGAAGAGCATTCAGCATGTGATGGACTTGGAGGCAAAGTTCAGACTTGACATGTCTGGGAGTGAGCACATTCAACCCATCATCATCCGGCTGGGTGAAGATGACACTGAAGAAAGCGACTCCGACTGCGAGCTGTCTGGCATTGAGCCACTCGACGAAGCATAAAGGCTTCTTATTAACAAAAGAACAGCCCTTATTAGGGCTACCAAAATTTTGCTGGTGGGTTCGCAACAACCAACCATCCATTCCGTAACCTCTCAAATAAATAAGCAGTTCCATTTATGGCATGTTCCTTATAATAGAAGCTCAATTCTGATAAGCAACGTCCTGCACACATTGTGCTCGATTTAAGAAGCGGCATAGAAACACATTTAAATGCTGGCATATCTGAATTGAAACACTATTGTTAACCCTGATTATCGTTGGCGGGCTCAAAACCTCATTCGGGCAGCCACCGTCGAGTTTGACGCGCCCCATAGTGAAATAGCAGAAGTCAGAGCACGCTTTATGGTTCTGTTAGCAGTCTGCACTGGAAATCAGTCATGTCAAAGCAGTGCTGGGGAAATAACAGTAGACAACACGGAACTGACAGCCACAGTTAGCAGCTTGCACGCCAAAGCACATTCATTTGGTTGCATTGTTTACTTTATCTGGCTCACACAGGTAATGCAAATAAGAGAACAAATATAAGACATCATTAGCTTAGTGATGCCCAAAATGCTCATTCAGGCAGCCACCGTCGAGTTTGACGCGCCCCATAGTGAAATAGCAAGTCAGAGCACGCTTTCTGGTTCTGTTAGCAGTCTGCACTGGTAATCACAGTCATGTCATAGCGAGTGGTGGTGAAATAGCAGCAGACAACACGAAAGTGACAGCCACTGTCAGAAGCTTGAATGCCAAAGCACATTCATGTGGTTGCAATCTTTATTTTGTTATCTGGCTCACACAAGTAATGCGAATAAGAGAACAAATATAAGACATCATTAGCTTAGTGAGGCCCAAAATGCTCATTCAGGCAGCCACCGTCGAGTTTGACGCACCCCATAGTGAAATAGCAAGAGTCGGAGCACGCTTTATGGCACCGTCTTTATTTTCAGTCTGCACTGAAAATTGAAGTGTTGTCATAGCCAATTTTCAATTTATTAATCTGACTCGAGCAAGTAATGCGAATGCAAGCACAATTATTGTGATTAATTTTGCTAGCATTTTCTGTCATATTTACGTACCGGAAAAATGCTCATTAAAGTTGAACATGTTTTAGTGAGTCACTTTGTTCATTACAAGCCGTAGGCAAAGTGACGGACCGATTCAGACAGTGGTATTGGGGAAGTAATAAATGGTGAAAGTTGCAAAAGCTCTCACAGCACTGCTTTGCTGGACTCCATCCACTAGAAAACTGCATTTGTAATGATGAAAGCGTCAAGACAGGAAATGATACCCCACTGCACAATGTTATATATGTGTACCACCACATGTGACGGGCAGCAAAACCATCTGTTTACGGTTTATTAAGACTGAATGCAACAACATAGCAAGGTGCTGTTTCACAATATGGCACCTTTTCATGTGCACTTCTGGCAAGCTACCGTATGCACTGATGCATAAACACATTAACAGGGGTAAGAGACGAAGTAACTGTGTAAGCCACGTGATGCTTTTAACATTTTGTATCTGTCAAAGTCTCTGTTGTCACAGCTGGTAGAACTTTCTTTAGTGCAAGTTGATTAATCACGTTGCAGCAACAGCACAAGAAGCAAGGTCAGAATAGTAGGAGAAAAGAAAGCAAGGTGACAGACTGAGGAGGCAAGGTAGACAAGAGAGAATGGCTTTAATGACATCGAAGAGGCCAGCCCTGCTATTCACTGGACTTGGTGCTTTGAATGAGACGAGTTAATGGAATTGTAAAGAAAGTCGTGGCTGCAGCATGCTTACAAGAACAAAAGCAAAAATAAAAGGATAGAAATAGGAATAAATACATACACGCACGGAAGAACTCACATATTCACACACATGAACACAAACGCGAGCACGAAAACTAAGATCTAAAATACAAAAAAGGCAAAATAACAAATATACATAAACGCACAAGAAAACACGCACACACATTTAACGCAGACGCGAGTAGAACTATTAGGAGTCAGTTCACAAGCAGCTGTGCCTACTTTGTCGTACTTTTTTTTAAATGTACATATTGGCTCTGTTGCCTTCACTGTCATAGGAATTTTTTAGTAGCGACATATCACCACAAAGCGCAAAGCTGTGTTGTGGGAAAGCAAGTCGAGCGCTGGCAGCACAACTTATGCGCGATTGTGTCACAGCAGGCTTTCTACAGCTGGCGCGTGCAGTGAGCGAAGAGTTCTAAGCCACACAGCGATGCGAATTCATGCCAAGCTCCCTTGCAACGGCACCAGTGTATCAGTCATAATTTTATATTAGCATTCAGGCTGACATTAAGGTGGCGGTCCCACTACGGCGGCACGAGCCCCCCGTTTTCAGTAATTTTGGAGCAACCGTGGCGGCTCTTCTACTTAGGATATGAAGTTGTCGTATAAACCATAAAAAGCTTAATTCTTGTAGATTCCAACTATATATAATATAAAGAAATTGATTAGTGTGATTTAGAAATAAATGTTCAAGAACAAGCATGAGATACATGGTTTTTGCGAACTGTGTCTCAGTTGTGACCATATTTAGAAGAAACTAGCGCACTTACTGCATTGCGGCTTGCACTGTAGCTTTAGGACATATTTATCTAGTTCCTAGACGTAGCAAATTAATTTTTCATTTTTACTTTTTGGATAATTTGCTTTTGAAAATTGCCAAATATTGCAATCTTCTGTTGTAAACAGCCAGTAAAGTGCATGCTCAAGGAAGCTACATTTTGGAGAAAGTAGAGGTCAAGGAATTTCCACTGAGGACGCAAAATTTCATTCATGTAACTTTATTAGTTTTCCTAATAATGCGGCCGAAAATAAGCAATATTTAGAATTCTGGTTTTATTTTTGGCCATTTTTGCGGGAAGGTAATAAAGCTACGAAGCTGCGCTTTAAAACTAATAAAGTTACATGAATGAAATTTTGTGTCCTAAATGAAAATTCCTTGAACTCTACTTTATACAAAATTTAGCTTCCTTGAGAATGTAGTCGCCGGGATGTTTACAATAGAAGATTGCAATATTTGGCAATTTTCAAAAGCAAGTTATCCAAAAAGTATAAATTCTAAATTATTTTGCTACGTCTAGGAACTAGATAAATATGTCCTAAAGCTACATAGCAAGCCGCAATGCAGTAAGTGCGGTAGTTTCTTCTAAATATGGTCACAACTGAGACACAGTTCGCGAAAACCATGTATCTCATGCTTGTTCTTGAACATTTATTTCTCAATCACATTAATCAATTTCCTTATATTATATATAGTTGGAATCTACAAGAATTAGGCTTTTCATGGTATATACCACAACTTTATATCCTAAGTAAAAGAGCCGCCACGGTTACTCCAAAAGTACTGAAAACGGGGGGCTCGTGCCGCCGGAGTGGGACCACCGCCTTAAGGAAACAAACACTGCTTCCAAACGCCTGACCGTTAACAATCTAATGACATTCGCTCAAGTAGCGCGTGTTAGTCATTGATTGTTAGCATTGGTGGAAAGCAATCAATCGGCGGTGCTACACAACACTCGAACGACGCTGCTAGACGCTCGGCTATCTTATCACACTGCTGCCAACGATCGGTCATTTGCACGCTGAGCTGGCAGCAACGAATCTTTGCGTTGGAGGTTGCTTTCACAATTCTTTTTTTTTTGAGAAACTCGCAGGTTGGTTTCATCCGTGCACGCTTTTCTCATTTATCCTGATAATGGTTTTGCTCCTTCACTTCACCACGTCCGACGAGAAACGCAGGGGCACAGTACACAAACACACCCGCCGCTCACAGTAGGCACCAGACTTTTCCCAACTCTCGTCGTCGTAACTTCACTTAGGAGCAAAAGAAAACACCACGGAACAAACACGTACGATGTTTCTTTGCAGCGGTATGTGGCCGCGGGATCCTGTTTCCACACGAAGCGCAGCGTCACCGATGTTCGCTGCAATCTTTCTTCGCCGGCTCACGGCTCAGAACAAACGCACGCTGCACAAATTGTGCATCGTAAGCTCACAAAAATATTTCCGGCATGACAGACCACCACAAACAATTCAAATTCACTCTGACGAAGGGAGACGCACGGAGCTGACGCGACTCGGCCCAGTTCGAAGCGAGGGTGGCCATGTTAGGCATGTTCTCCGTCGGCGGGGACACCGGCCGTCCGGCTCATGACGTCACCTGAAGTGCGCGCCTATTGGTGCCGGCTTGTATGCATCCGCCTTTGAGGGGCAAATGCCGCTGTCTTCTAAAGTTGTATTCCGACTATAGTCGTGGGAACTCCGTAGCGGCTAATCCACACGGTGATAAAGCCGCGGGTGAGTTACTCTGCCGTAATAGTTACTGAATGGTAGTGCCTCAGGCGAACGCGTGAACCGGTCTATGCATGTCGAAAACTTGGAGGACCCTTAAGCTTCGCTTTTAAGAGTGGAATGCAATAGCATTCAAAGATCCCCGACTGCTTCTCAAGCTTCCCGACAACTGCACCTTAAGCAAGCGTAATGGTTACTGGGAAACACTGGCGGCCAACACTATGCACGAAGGCTAGGGAGCCTACATGCAAGCGCTGTTTAAAACAGCACTTGCATGTAGGCTCCCTAACGAAGGCGAGCTTGCCGGTAGAAACGCCGCCTCTTGCGTGGGGCGATCCCGGAGATATTGCACACTCGCTGCGAAAAATTGCATAATTTCGAGGTTTCCATTTCTTTCGTATTTTTTATATTTCAGTCTGAGAATATTTAACATAAAATGCTTGCGCTGTGGGTGTTTTGTTTCACGACATTTGTTTGTCGATTGCCATTCTCAAAACTCCGAGTAATAGCTTTGCCAAGAATGCAAGACAAGGTATGAGCAACATTAATGATAGAATGGTGTGGCAATATAACCCGCATATACCGCATGTCATATAAGAAGGCGGGGCATATACATGTACCTAAAAAATGTCACAGTTTCGCCCTAAGGGCGAAGCAATGAATGCGATAGCAACACAGCAATGTCATACGAAGTAATGTGAGCGGCTTTGGTAGCAACAACACGCAGAACTGTTGTCGACGCCATCGGCGTTTTGCCCGCGTTAGCTCAAAATGCGTGCGGCGTTGGTGACTGTTGCTGGAGCCTCTCATATAAATAGGCACTTGGTGCCGCAGCTAAACGTCGCGTCCCTTCCTTCCCCCTCCCCCACGGCCTCTCGCGCGTCTGAAGAAGGCGCGTTTGCTCTACATATATGGTGATTGTAAAGGAGAAACGAGACGCCTAATTCTGCAGCCCTTAAGCGAGCAAGGCGCAGAACGCGCGTTTGTTCTCCGCCATGCGTTCACTCCCCGTGAAAGACGCGCCCCTCGCGCCCTTTCACTCGCACATACAGCGTTCGGCGCGCGGCGACGATTTCATCTCCAAATGACGTCATACGGAACCTCACGGCGACGGCGACGGCGACGGCGACGCCGACGGCAGAAATCTGCTTTTGAGTGTCCATATAATTGCTATCGCAATAATATATTCGGAGGGCCTGCGTGGTTGGGGATGATTTTCTCCGCCACCCGCCGACATCGCACGCCGACGCCGGTTGCCGACACCGGATATTCTGCGACACGGGGCCCTTTACGCTATCAGGTTAAATATATCGGCTGCTCTTGGATGTGGGCAAAAGGCCGAATAGGTCAAGGTGCACGTGACTGAAGCGGGAATCAGGAGGTCTGAAGGTACGGACCGTGCAGTCACTGTGTGGTCACAGGTACCACGCAGTGACGAGGTGTTGAGTGGCACGGCTGCCAGGATGCGACAACGAATGCAAGGCATCGAAGAAGGTGCTGCGAAATGGTGGTGGCCCATAGTGAGGGCAACCGGTAGAGATGTCGCAAACCAAGGGCATCGCGCAACCTGGAAGTTGCACGTCTTTGAGTTGTCTTCAGTCGTAGGGCCTGAAGTTTGTTGTCATGGCGCTGTGCTGTGGTCATGGCTGCGAAATCAACTGGTGGGCGCTCATCGACAGTTGCGCTCACTTGTGTTCGAGCTATTGTGTCAGCAACGGGGTTGTCTTTGCCACTTATATGTCGAATGTCGTTCGTGAATTCCAAATTATGTAGGCAAGCTGGCGGATGTCGCATGAAGTGTGGGCAGAGTTTGTAATGGTCGAAACGCACGTGAGTGGCTTGTGGTCGGTGAGAATGTAGAATTCCCGAACTTCGAGGAAGTGGCGGAAATGTTTCACAGTCAAGTAGGGTGTCAGCAGTTCGCGACCAAAAGTGTTGTAACAGCACTCGGATTGCGAGAGCTTACTCTGAAGAACGTAAACGGCCGCCACACTCCATCTCTCAACTGCTGCAGTACTGCTCCGACGGTGACGTCCACTGTGAGTGACGTGGGCGCTTCGGTCATTGGATACGCGAGGAGTGTCGCGTTGGCGAGAGCTTCCTTGATGGAACTGCTCGGCATCATCTGTCCAGGAGTTGGAAGCGTTCGCTTTGGGTTAACCGGGCAGGAGTGTGTCAAATGATTACAAGATATCAGCGCAGTGAGGAATGAACCTCCAGTAATAGTTGGCAAGGCCAAGGAATTGATGCAGTTTTTTTCGTAGTCGATGGTCGTGGAAACTGTATTATGGCTTCCACACGAGCCGCAGGCCGAGAGATCACGCGAAACTCCACGCATTGACCAAGAAAGTCTAATGCAGAAACACCAAACTCGCTCTTCAGTGCGTTTACGGCTAGTCCATGTTTTCGGAATCGTGTGAAAACCTGACGCACGGGAAGCTCGTGATCGTCTGCTGACGTGCTGAAGACGTGCTGAAGACGAGGATATCGTCGATGTATGCGAAACAGCAGGTCAAGACACGAGAACCTTGTCAACAAACCGTTGAAGCGTTTGTGCGGTGTTTCATAGGCCGAATGGCATACGTAGGTATTCAAACAGGCCAAACGATGTTATCATGGCAGTTTTCCGTACGTCTGAGGGCTCGAAAGGTGTTTGGCGGTATGCCTTGACTAAGTCTATTTTGCTTAATAACGTGCAACCATGCAGCACTGCGGTGAAGTCACGGATGTGTGGTATGGGATAGCGGCTCGGTACCGTCAAATAATTAAGCACGTGGTAGTCACCGCATGGTCTCCGTTCACCTGATGGCTTGGGCAACATGTGCAGCGGTGATGACCTGGGGCCACATGAGGGGCGGACGTGCCCCCGCGCAAGCATATGCTCGAATTCTTGTAGCGGGCAGGAGCGAGGGGCCAAGGACGTGCGAAAACCGGCTCTCCCAAAGTCACAACGTGTGGGTGACGTTGTGACGTAGAGGGTCTTCAAGATACGGAACTTGGAACAGATCAGGAAATTCCTCGAGAAGCGTAGACCAAAGTGGGGAGACTTTGGCGTGAGCTTGCGCCAGATGCAAGGGTGGTAAACGTAATGTGACGCTTGAACCATTTGGTGCGTCTCAGATGCCAGGATACCTGTGTGTCGGAGGTCTACGACAAGCTTGAAATGCCATGGAAATCCTCACCTATAATTGGCAAGCGTACATCGGCGATTAAAAAAATCCATCTAAACGTGCGTCTCAAGTCAATGTCAAGTGTGACGGACTTATGTCCATATGTCCGAATGGCCGAATCGTTAATAGCAGTGAAATGCGGCGTGGTGTGGCGCCGTCGACGGTCTTCCAGCGAAGGAAAAATAACGGACACTTCAGCAGCAGTGTCGATGAGATATCGGACCTTTGTGACACGGTGGATGACGTGGAATAAGCGGCTTTATGTTTGGCCTAAGGCACTGGCCGCCTTCAATGCGTGGCCCCTGCGTTTCCCTCAAATGCACAAGACTGACGGCACTGAAAAACGCGTGCTCCGTATCTATGGAGGCACCAACACACATTGCGAGTAAAACTTGGCGACCGGTCGCGGTTGCGACTGCGCAGAGGGTCCGAAGCCAACGCCAGCGCTGTTTCCGCACTCGCCGCATGCCTGGTCGCCGCCGGCACTCCGCTTCCCTCCTCATGCTTTCGCCATATCCTTTTCCTCCGTTTTCCTCCTCGTGGTTCCGCTGCGCCCTAGTCCTCCGCTTTCCTCCTCACACTCTCTCCGCTATCGCCGTCTTTCATCCCCGCTATCAATCTTTCATCCTTCTCTCTGCTCATTCGATCACTTACGCCGAGGGACGCCGACGCTCAACGCAGGAACGGGAGCCTAAGAGCTGCCCTCTAAGAAAGCCCAGTAAAGGCTTGTACCACTTTTTCTTCGGTGATTCAGGCTTTGACGGTACCCTACGTATACACTACAGTTTTATAGGTGGGCTTTAGTCCAAATATCTGGCTCCCGTGTAGGACAGAACAGGTGATTTTCTGTGGACTCTCAACTAAGATATTGGGACTGAAGTGCCATTACAAAATAGGAATCCATGGATGCACAATATTTTTCTCTCCTCTAACTGTAATGCTTAATAATCTCGAGGGCTGGTTTGGGCAAATCGATGTTGGGAAAAGCTTGTTTTTTTCCTGTTCCGTAAGAAATTCAAAGGCGACTGTAATATAAAATTACATGTACCGTTATTAACTGTCCGGGCTTATGGCATGCCAGGTCGACGTTGCTTCACTGAAATCCATGTCTAGAAATGTAAGGTCAGCAACACCTCAACACCAGCATGTCTAAGATTCCCACAGCCAAGAACAGTCTTGGCACTGACGCAATACCCTACAGATAGAATTAAGGTGAAAGAGGGAATCACAAGCACAGCCATTCCAAGCAATGTGAAACCCTGCTTCTGTCTTGCATGCACCATGAACGATTGACTACTACTTTCAGTACTGCAATTCTGTAGTGAAGGCAATAACTTAATTGTAACAAAAAGGTAAAAACAGGTAAATTAAAAGTAATAAATGTATTTCGGAGGAAACTTGAGCTCACGGGGACTTCTATCTAAATACATTCGAAAAAGAAATCGTTTTCGTCAGCAACCACTGCCAGAATTTCGATGCGATTTCTCTTTACAGGAAATGCTGAAATCTAGTAACTTTAGGTAGAGCAGCTCCATTTAGACCAATAAGATGTTTCCTAAGTGTACGATAATTGCCAAATTTGGAAAAATTGTACTGTCAAGAAGGATTTCCAGCAGCAAGCATTGACAAGATGCAAGGTGCCCCAACAAGCTCAGACAACATTATTTTCAACTATCAAGCTTACAACTATGAAAGTCTGAAATACTATACGTTATCACAATGCTATAGACTGCAGGAAGAGCAGACAAATTTTATATGTAATATACCGCTCTGAACTATTGACCCTTTTCCCGGTGCTCCCGTGGGCGCTGCCATGTTTGATCACGTGGTGACGCGTCCATTGCTTGCCTCAGCTGCCTCGGTTGCCTCCGCGTTTACAATGCAAGCGCGTGACGCCGGCGCGGCGCAACAAACTTCCGTTTCGACGCATATCGTAGACGGTGACTGTGTGGACGACACGAAGCTTTGGCCACAGCTTTAGAGGACATGTAAGTGCTTTCATAGCTCATTACGCCTTGTCCAAACGTCGCGAGAAGCGTATACGGTGATTGCACTAAAAGCGAGGCTAGAAATGTATTCCAAGCTGTCCAAACTTCCCGCTTATGAATGAAATCAGGATCACTGCTCTCGTTCTTTATTTGGCAAACATTTTGAAGCAGCGGTTTGTCATGTTTCTGACTCAGTAATAGCTAAGTTCCTCGGTGAGGCTACTATCTGATTGTTTATTTTCAGCCTAATCGCGCTCGCGGGTGTGCTCTGATGCGATCGATTTGTTCTTGCGGCGCACAAAACTTGGAATGTAAATGTTCTGTACCTTGTGGTAGCTTGTAGCAAAGACGTATTACCACTAGTCCGTCGCTTACTCTGTGGACCGTCACGAAACGTTCAGCTTCCAACATTCGTGTCTGTGTAGTCGCCTTCACTCACGCTTTCAGCACATTGATTCAAGTGTGCTCACATTCACTTATTATTGATACGTTGGCGATAGGGTGCATGTAAGTTTGCGTGCGAGTAAGGGTAGATGTGTGTAAATAACGTGCGAAAAACTTACTATACCCGTAAATGGCGTTACTTCCTTTTGTAACGAGCGCTACTCACTCTTAAGTGCCGACGTTGATGTGTTGAAGTCCTTTCTTTGGAGGTTAGCTATACAGCGCTGGCGGATATGTTATCCTTTTTTATCCTCAAGGAAAGCCGTGCATCGCGAAGGGCCGACAACACAGGCAGTCCTTATGTAGCAGCGGCGGACACAGGTTGATTCCATTCCTTAATATGCGAATCACGATTTTTGCAGCTAACTACCGCACACGTCTTCCCTTTATTGTTACACATTTTGCAGCATGAATTGGGCACAGTGCATGAGCGAACACCCACTTGCATTTCCGCCAGCTGATCGCATAGTAGCAGGACAGAAGCAGTAGTGGTTTCGTATTCGTGCGCATTCGCTGAGGCAACGTATGGCGCGCCGCCGAAAGCTCCATCTCGTTGCTCTAGAGCAAACTGCTCCGCGAAAAGGGTCAATACCATTAGATTTTGAGCAGGACCTTTGCGAATGCATCGTAAACACTGCTAGCATTTTACGTAAGTGCCCAGTTTAAACATAGTAATGGGCCGCGTGAGATCCTCGAATTGATGCGCTTTAAAGACCTTCGATATCATTCTTTCTATACTTACGAATTTGTAAACATCGTGCTTTTTCAAGGTTACCCGTTTTTGGTAACCTTGAAAAAGTTCAAATTACATTCAGTTTATTAGAGTGATTAGAATTCAACTTTCTCTCTCGAATACAACACAATTTACTCAGATCGGTCAAGCGACTGTATTATGAAACTATTTCTATGTTTTTCATTTATTTGAGATAGGATTTGGCTCACAGCTCAAACTTCCTCTTGAGTACACAAAAATATTCTGAAATTTTGCTGAAGAGATAATAACAGAAGTACATGTGATATCGATTCAACCCTTTCCTAATGACGTAAAGAGGCTACACCAGGTAGTTTCTTACATGAAAAGCAGTTCTGCGGTGCCCCGCTACATGGAAGAAAGTTATAGAAAAAGAAAAAAATTGTCATCCGCGTCCCTGTAAACCGAACCCCTGTGGGTTTTTCAGAAAGAAAGCTTCGCATTTGCAGAAAAAAATTGTCCTGGTCTAGGTATTAAACCAAAAAACTACACCTTTCCGGGACAGTTGATCTATCATCTGAGCCATTCAGGATGCTATCGGGTCACAAAGGGAGATCGGTTCAATCGCAAACTCGAAGCTCCGGGACACTTTATATGGTCCATCAGTTCGGCGGAAGCCCGCCAGGTGGTTGAATGTTCATTGAAGGAAAAATTGCCATCTACAGGACAGTAGAATAAAATTACAAAGGAAACTCTTTCCTTGGTTTCTGCACTAGTTTCTTTTGTAGCTTTGTGCTGTAATGAGGTAGATGGCAGTTTTCATTTCGTAGTTCCTGGTAGTTATAAAAAAGGTGTCATCCTGAACTTGTCACTGTGCCTGACAGAAAAGTTTACTGCAACAGACTGACTATGCACCGTCATCAACTTATAAATATTCAGAAGTTCAAGTAGCCATTGTAGGCTATAAAATCGTGCTCAGCAATTTCTTTTTGTAAACATTAACATAATGTATTTATTCTGGTTGAGAAAAAAGCAGGCGCATTATTTTATACTAATGTCGTTGCACATACCTGATGCACCAGATACTTTCAATACCTTGCCAAAGCTTGGAAATCAGTGATGAAACTTAAATTGTCATGGTAGCAGAGTCAAGATCATTCTAGCACTCCTGATTTGTGTCTGCTGCAAAAAATTTGCAGAAACTACACAGGAGTTGTCAAAGTATGTGTCAGCATACCCCCAAATTTCAGGTGGCCCAACCCCAGATTTCAAATGGCACACCCCCAAATTTAAGTTGACCGACCCAAAATTTCAAGTTCACCCAACCCCCAATTTCCTTTGGGCCATCCCTAAATTTCAAGTGTGCCCACCCCAAATTGACCCACCCGTAAATTTCAAGATTGTTCACCCCAAATTTCAAATTGGTCCAACTCCAAATTTTGGTTGGCCCACACCCAAATTTATGTTTGCCTACCCCTACTACTTCCCCCTTGCATTTTCTATGCAGCCCCATGTATCCCTATGGTTATGCATAAATCTGATCATATTGTATGAGGTGTACATACCCCCACGTAAACGATACCCCCAGCCTTAGTCTGTGAAGACTGCCACAGGTACATTGAATTTTTGGTGTTAGGCTAAATTTCATCGTAGGGTCAAATATTTGGAGTCGTCTGTGATGATTATCAGGATTGTTCCAGAGCTTTTCCCTCGCTTTTCGGATGACACATGAGAGAAGGCAGCTGGTGTCCACTCTTGAGAAATGAATTGCAAGCAGTGACTATAGTTCTTCGAGTGCTTTCTTCGCTTTGGTGGGCCAGTTCGTCGCCGTGTAGACCACAGTGGCTGGGAACCCATTGAAATGAAATGCGGTTGCCGTTCTCTTTCGCCTAGAGTCTATAGCTCGGCAGTTTGAAGCGCTTTCTTTCAATTCCACTCTGCGTAATTGCAGAACCGAGTCACCAGAATGTGAGCTAGGCAGTGTGAATGAAACTATAGGTCATGTGCTGTGTGACTACCCCCTGTAAGTGGAAGAGTGAAAAAGGTTGAGAAATGACCTTACGCAATTCGACAGCCCATCGTTGTCGTAGGACGTTAATTTAGGCCCTTGGACAGAAGTTCAATCGAGTTTTAAGGCGCCTTACAGGCGTTACTGGACATTTTAAAAAGTACGCGCTCGGACTGTAGACTTTGAGCGTACCAAATTGCTTGCTATATGTTTTACATCCTCCTCTCGTCATCGTCACCCATCGTGAATCTCTTCCCTCTTTTTCTCTTCCCTTTCCCCTGGCTAGAGAAATGTACCTCAGGCCGACGTCTGCCTTTCATATTGTTACGCGAACGAAGGATTAAGCACTGGAAACTATTTACAAAGTATATTTACAAGAGACAATTGCAGCACTGGCCAGTTCAGCCACTAGCTCGAGAGCAAGAAGCAGTTCGTCTTCTTCGTCGGGGCGCCCGAGCGCATCGTCCACAAGAAACGCGCAATATGCATGTAGCATTATCCCCGTTGGCGGAAGCACTGTCCCGGTATGTCTAAATATCGGTGGTAACAGGAGGGTAATACGGATTTAGGCGTGCAACATGCACATCGTCAGTGGAATTCGGGGCAGATGCGGCACTGGTACTGACTGGGGCGATTTAATACGCAACTGGAGTTACGGCACGCAGCACTCGATATGGACCTGTGTACCGAGACAGGAGTTTTTGTGACAGGCCAACATTACGAGTCGGGGACCGCAAGAGTACGAGAGATCCAGGCGAAAAGTAGACGTCTCTGTGTTGACGATCGTACAAACGCCGCTGGTTCTCTTGGGAGGTCAGGAGGCGAGCGCCGGCAATTTCGCTTGCTTGGACTGCCCTGGTGATATCTTCAAGTGCATATTCGCTGGTCTCTGCTGTGGCGGATGAAAGGGATGTGTCCAGTGGCAATGCGGTTTCTCAGCCGAACAACAGATAGAACGGGGAATAAGCGGCAGTGTCGTGACGCGAAGAATTGTAGGCAAATGTGACATAGGCTAGGGCAAGGTCCCAATCAGTACGGTCGGACGAGACATACTTTGCAAGCATATCTGTCAGGGTTCGATTCAGACGCTCCGTGAGACCATTAGTCTGTGGATTGGAAAACGTAGTCAGCTTGTGCCTGGTTGAGCAGGACTGTAGGATATCGGTGATGACTTTAAAGAGGAATGTCCGACCACGGTCAGTGAGCACTTAGTGTGAAGCTCCATATCACGTCGCCTAAAAGAAAATTGGCGACATCTGTGACGCAGCTTGCTGGGAGTGCTCTGGTGATGGTGTAGCGCGTGGCGTAATCTGTCACCACAGCGACCCACTTGTTGCCAGACGTCGGTAGAGGGAAACGGCCAAGTAAGTGCAAGCCAACTCGAAATAACGGCTCAGAAGGAATGTCGAGCGGATGAAAGCAGCCGGCAGGGAGCGTACATAGGCGCTCACATTTCTCACACGCCGCAACGTATTTCGGTACGGAGCAGGCAAGGCCTGGCCAGAAGAAGTGTGGGCAAATCCGGTCGTAGGTGCGGCAGACGCCCAGGTTACCTGCCGTTGATAAGTCGTGAAGTGCCTGGAGAATAGCTCACCGAAGGTGGTTAGGAATGACGAGGAGTAGGGCAGGACCGTCGGGGGCACGTTGTGGCGGTATAAATTACACCATCCTGGAGAACAAACAAGTGAAGGGACGAATCCGAAGGCGAAGATTTCAATCGATTAATGATGGCGCGCAAATTGGCATCCCGTCGTTGCTCGTTGGCGATTGGTAACAGCTGAGAAACGGGGAAAACACAAGCGTTGGCATTATTGTCAGGGTCGGCGGGTGGTTCGTTCACTGGATAGCGTGATAAACAGTATTGCGTCTTGATCTATGCGGTCCGACTTGTACACTACTGCATAGGAATATTCTTGCAGCCGCAGAGCCCAGCGACCAAGACGACCGGTAGGATCCTTGAGTGAAGAAAATCAGCAGAACGCGTGGTGGTCCGTGATTACAGAGAAGGGCGTGCCATACAAGTACGTGTGGAATTTATAAACCGCCCAGACGAGAGCCAGCCATGCACGATCGGTGCGTACCTTTGTGAGAGCGGACGGGTCAAAGTGTACTAGTATAGGTGGCATTGTGATAATGTTGGTCAGGTGGGCTAACGAGGTAGTTTGAGCAGGACCCCGCGTAAACGGCACGTCCTTCTTCAGAAGATCAGTAAGTGGTCGGGCAATCGCTGCGAAGTTTTTAACGAACCGTCGGAAGTAGGAGCAGAGTCCTACAAACTTCAGACGTCTTTGACAGCCGGAGGTACAGGAAAAGACGTGACAGCACGAATTTTCTCCGGGTCTGGTTGAATACCAGAAGCGTCGACAAGGTGTCCCAGCACTGTAATCTGCCGACGACCGAAGTGACACTTCGATGAATTTCGAAGGCTGGGCTGGGTTCTTGAACAGCTGGTAAGCACTCAAGGTGTGTCTGAAACGCAGGCGAGAATACGAGAACGTTGTATTCTCGCCTGCCTCAGCCTCGATTTTCTACAACAGTGCGGTGCCACTGTTGACTGCGGTACCGGAGAGCTTTTCCTCTCTCCTCTTGCTGACCAACCTGCTACATGTTCACGCACTCTCGCCGTCATTGAAGATACTATCTTACCGGCACGTTCCTTATCCACAGTACGAGTTGCTGCTTGCCCTGTCGACGCCGATACATTTCATGCAATTGTTGAGCCTGTGCCTTCAATGGTTGTGAAGAAAAGTGTGCTCCTACCTCGATGCCTGTGGCCTCCGGAACGACTAAGCTATGGGTGTCAAATTCAGCCTCCCAGTCTGTTGTGCTACCCAGCGGTATGCGACTTGCCTCTTTTGACGTGGATACCAGTCTGAGCATAGGTGCTTTAACTGATGACACGTCCCACGAATCCCGAGAGCACGGGGCTGAAGACTCTTTGCCGTTTGTAAATATGATCAACAAGTCATTGTCGTCAGAGAAGCGTCAAGCCCTGGTCAGCGTCCTTAGCAAGCATGCGTCATTGTTTGATTTCGCGCAGAACGCTAACAAAGTTCGCGTTCCAACTACGCGGGCTCGTCACAGGATCGGCACGCGGCCCGCGCATCCCATAAGGCGTACAGTGAAAGAAGTATTGGGTAGTGGAAAGTAGAGCACTGCACGGGCTCGGGCTTACCCGAAAGCCCGGGCCCGGCCCGGCCCGTGGGCCGGGCCGGGCCGGGTATAGGCGTTTTTTCACGGGCTCGGGCCGGGCTCGGGCACGGCGTGTGCTCTTTCACCCGGGCCCGGGCCGGGCTCGGGTTTTTTGACGCGGGCCCGGGCCGGGCTCGGGCTTTCTGCGAGTTATTCTCGGGCTTCTCAACTCTGAAAAACATGTATTTTTTGGTCTCGGGCCGGGTTCGGGCCGGGTTCGAGTCGGGCTCGGGCCGGGCTCGGGCTTAAGGTAAAGGGGTGGCGGGCCGGGCCGGGCGGGTAACGTAGATTATTTCCGGGCCCGGGCCGGGCCCGGGTCTCGCCATAAACGTTTTGATCGGGCTCGGGCGGGCCGCCCAATGTAAAAACGGGCCCGGGTCGGGCCCGGGCCGCAGAAATCGGCCCGTGCAGTGCTCTAGTGGAAAGAGCGGAGGGCTGGGCGCACAGGCAGTCTGAAGCCAAGAGCGAAGACTCCCCACTAGGGGCGCTGGTGTGCTTTTCCCGAGGAGACCGTGTCGGTTGGAGCCCGTGTTGCCCGCGTAGCTGCAACCGCTTTACCGCGTCGTTCTTGGTGTTACGAGCCATCTTGCTTTTCGTGTTTTTGCAAGTGAAGCTACTGAAAGTGTCGAGCGTGACCGTTTGGCTGTTCGATGCTGCCTTGTTGTCGCTTTTTGGGCAACGTAAGAGAAGAAAAAAAGCGATACGCATTGCTATGCCCCCGGATGCAAGAGCGGGTATCCTGTTTTTCGAGAAGTAAATGGGCGCACGTTATCTCTTTTTGGAGTGCCTAAACACAATGACCGGCGGAAACAATTGGAGAGGAATCTTCATTGCAATGATAGGCCACTCTTCGAGACTTCAACTATGTGGGAGAGGCACTTTGAAGCGCATTTTATTTTGCGCCACTATGTTTACTTCATAAACGGTGAGGAAGTAAGCATTTTTTGAGGTAAACCGGCGCTGACCGACCCCGCGGTGCCCACGCTCCTGCCCGATTTTCCATCCTACCTCTCAAAGGAAATGCGTCCGAGAAGACCAGAGAGAAAATGCGTTGCAGTGTGCCCAGCTGCACGCACGAAGGTGCGTTTGTCTCGTGGCGACGTTCATGATTCATCATCCCAAGATGATGGTGCGGATGGCAACGACAGCCTGGATGTGACAGCGCCCCAGCACAATTTTCAAACGATCGTAAACAGTGTGGACATTAGGAAATAAATTCTTGGTGCATTTTTGCTGCAGTATGATCCGAGACATCATTGAAATAATGACATCCAGATTTCCAAGCCAAGCTCTGCGGCCAGAATCTGCTTCTGTGGAAAAGCTTCTTTCGATTTTGACATGCCTGATCGAATCGGAGCTGCATGCAGGTGGTCAAGGTGGCTTCCTGTCCGCATCTACTGCTGTTGGTCTGAGAGTCACAGTTGCAAGCGTTCTGTCGTTGCTGACCTACATGACAAAGAATGTTAGCTACAAGTACTTAATGACCTCAAAGCTGAGTCAGGACCCAGTTGAAAATCTCTTTGGTAAAGCACGGCAGTCAAGCGGTTGCAATACCCATCCAACACCCCAACAGTTTCTCATTACTGTGTCTTGCCTGAGTATTTATGGGCTTGCCATATCTGTTGTTAATAGGAATGCTGAGCCTCGTGTCCTTACAACCCTCCTTGAGCCAGACATGATGGAAGGCCCAAAGCCTGGCAAAATTGACATAATCCAAAGCCTTCTTGATGATAATGGCATTCCCACTGCAGGGTATGAAAAGCCGGGCCCTGTACCAGACCATATATCCTGTGTTCAAGCAAAAAGTGACGACCGGCTCATTTTTTATATTTGTGGTTATGTTGCCAGGAAAGTTTTTGCCGAATATGGAGTGTGCAGGGGGAATGCCACAAATTACTTCTCAAAAAGAAGGAGGATGTTGATAGTCTTGCTGCAGGTCAGTACACCAGGCTGTACACCAGTACACCAGGAGACAATGGTGGACTACTGTATCCAACCGGATGGCTTTTCAGGTTTATTCGAAGGTTAGAAAGCCTTTTCGCAGCCACATTCATTACACAGGAGCTGCATCATGAGAGTGTTAAGGATGTTATTACTCTTGTTAAGAGAAACTGACAAGACCGGATAGGGTGCGCCAGCCATGCAGAATTTTTGACGGTGAAGGTTGTAGCTTCTTATGTTACCTCACACGGCTGCACTTTTTTGTGAAGTCCTTAAACCGTTCCAAAAAGTCGGATGACCTCAAGATATCTGAAGTTGAGCCGCTGTAGATAAGTATGGGAAATGTTATTGTGTACTTTATACCGTGCAACTCATCTGTTGCAGTATGGTTCTTGAAAATGCCTTCCCCCTACCTAAGGATACTGTGACTGAAATAAACTGTCTGCAGGAGGCTCATGCTTGTGAAATGCACATTTTCATCGCTTGCTTAAATCATAATGATAGAAGAATGCAGCAGTATGCATGCATTCAGTACAAATTTTAAGCTAAGCATTTCGACAGAATTACCTCTGTGGTTAGGAAAATTGATTAGGACTTAGAGAGCGACGCCAACTAAGTAAGGGTATTTATTAGCCCGACGTAATATAAACCGCGTGAAGGGCATCCTACCCTCTGTGTATGTCCATGGTCTTGGAGACACGCCGAAAAGAAGAAACGACCCCCGCTCTAGGTCACCAACACCAAAACATCTCGCTAACCCCCCCCCCCCCCCCCTTCAACGGCTTTCGCACGGGTAAAGCGTCCCCCAGCATCGGTCATCCCAGTCGACCAGCAACGCCGCAGCCTCCCCACCCTTTCGCCATTTCCGTGTGTCAATAACAGCTGCCCTGTCAAGTGTCTCCCCACTTTCCTTTCTCTCCCCTATCCCCTTTCTTACGATGGACCCTTTAAAGCGGCACGTCGTCACCTCCGAAGAATAACCCCTAAAGAAGGAGCCGAATTGACTCCGAAACGTCGGGTTAATAAATGCCCTTACTTGGTTGGAGTCACTGTCTAAGTCCTATTCAAGGCAAATGTATTTTCTATGTTTCGAACGGGACTTGTAACTGGTGCAACTGGGTAGATAAAAAGAGACATTTTGATCCTAAAAGTGCACTCTGCCGCTACAGCACGAAGTGCGTGCATTGCGATAACATACATTGTAGGTACTTACGTACCGCGCCTCGCCATCCCATGCTATAGATCTTAGGGTTGCTTACATAAAATCATATTGACGTATTTGGCATCAGGAAAAATGAACACAGCATTCTGAAACTCTGTGCCGCCGCACTCGCCTGCTGCGTTCTGCCGCAGACTCCCTCAACCGGTGCTCTGAAAGTGAGCGCGTGCGCCATCTGGTGAGCTTCTACACAATATGCTTCGCGCCGAGGGCGCCGCTTCTTCCGCTAACCAATACTTTCTAGTGCACTGTAGGCAGAAGCCTTACCGCGTGTCCGCGCCAGAGCGCAAGACCATCGCTCAACAGGTCGACGACATGCTTAGTGAGGGCGTCATCCAAGATTCCTCTAGCCCTTCGGCTACGCCGGTCATCCTCGTGAAAAAGAAGGATGGGTCCTGGAAGTTTTGTTTCGACTACTGGCGTCTCAATTCTCTGACGAAAAAGGATGTGTATCCACTTCCCCGGATCGATGACGTTATCTACTGCCTTCATTCCGCATCCTACTTTTCATCTGTGGGCCTCCGATGGGGCTACTGGCAGATACCCATGCATTCAACTGACAAAGAGAAAACCGCTTTTGTGACCCCAGACGGCTTGTTTGAATTCAACGTCATGCCTTTGGTTTGTGCAACGCGCCTGCAACATTTGAAAGGTTTATGGACACGGTACTGCGCGGCCTGAAATGAGAGATTTGTTTGTGTTATCTTGACGATGTCGTCATTTTTGGCCGCACCTTTGCAGAGCACAGCCATCGACTGGACGTTGTATTGACGTGCCTTGAACAAGTTGCCCTTACCCTCAACTCAAAGAAATGTCACTTTGGCCAACGAGAGGTGCTAGTACCTGGACATCTAATGGACAAGCAGGGGCTGCGACCAGACCCACAGAAGGTCGCTGCAGTTAGCGGCTTTAAACAACCGCAGTCACAACGCGAGCTGAGGAGCTTCTTGGGTCTTTGCTCGTACTTCCGACGTTTTGTGCTCAACTTTGCCGATACTGCTTACCCTCTGACTTACAGCAGATTGCGATTCCTCGTTTCATCAACTGAAATTCCCGCTCACTTCCGGACCCATACTTCGCCATTTTGACCCCTCTGCCACAACAGAATTACACACCGACGAGACTGGAATCGGCCTCGGCGCCGTCCTCGTGCAGCGCTTTGGTGACGCCGAGCATGCCATTGCATACGCCAGCCGTTCGTTGAGCAAGGCCGAACAGAATTACACCGTCAATAAGCAAGAGTGCCTCGCTGTCATTTTTGCAGTCCAAAAGTTCCGCCCACATTTCTACGGGCGCCGCGTTTCCATCGTTACTGATCCCCATTCACTATGTTGGTTAATTGGTCTCCGCGACCCGTCTGGCCGCCTTGCTCGATGGGCACTACGTTTGAAGGAATTTGACTTTGCAGTCCGTTTCAAGAGTGGCCGCTTTTTTTGCGGCCTTTGCAACAAATTGCGTTTGCGAGTGCTCCGGTGCGTTAGGGTATGATGTTACGGTCGGCGCAGAATATATACGCTGTTGCCCTATCGAAATTAGAAATTCCACCGAGATCAAACTTAGCAAAAATTGAGAAACGCTATGGTAAATCTGCGCGCTAATTTTAATTTGTGTTGATCAGACAAGGTAGAATGCCGGTAAACGAAAAACGCTTAAATGAATTTGGCGCTTAAAAAGAACAGTTGTTTCTGTATTTGGTTAACAAAAAACTAAATGCAAATATTAACCAATGTTTTCGTAACGGTTTTAAAGAGAACTACAGAAGCAATCGAAATTATTTTTTCTCGTAAGAGGCAGGAACTGAAATATATATTTCACGATAACTGTCTTTTGTCTAAAAGGCCATTCCAAGAGAAAGGAGAGAGAAATAGAGACAAAAAGGAAGTTCTCGCCCGGTTGGCTAACGGGCAAGAACTTGGTTGGCTAACGGGCGAGAACTTTGTTGCAAGACTCCAAGAAGCAAAAATGTGATGAATAGGTAATGCGTAGAATGTACAGACCTGAACAGAGTCGCGACACCACCACTCACCTCATAGACTCCCAAAATAAGAATAACCAAAAATGCACACTCTATAGAGCACGCCATTCGATAATTCAGAATCCCTTTGACGGACAACGGATTATTCGGCCACATAGTGGAGCATTCAGAGCTAGAATCTTGTTTTGATACGCCGTCGGTGGCCCACCAAACCGAACCTAGCAAAGCATAATGATTCCAGCAGTCGTCGACCACGCCCCAACCACGGGACGAAGTAGCTGCTACATTCCTTCTTTTTGCTTAATTACGCAATTGAAAGGTAGTATAACATGTAATTCGTCACATGTGATAATCTTTCTCAGTAAATAAGACTTCTCTTAATCAGAATATATTTCTCCTGTCCCTTGATGCACTGTTTGACGAGATTCTATGGTACTGCACTCGCTAAAAATGTCCTAATGAAGTGTTGCAAAGTTTCATACGGTCATTGAACAGCTATGTTTCCCAAATTCCAAAGATACGTGTACGTTACACTACAAAGTTTATATTTGTAGAAATCGCCATCATGTTTTCGGAAATGTGTGGCGAAACCTTAGCGTTCCTCGACCAATTAGAAGTGTTGCAAGTTTTTTCGGAACTCTCGTTTTTACTTTTTTTTTCGAAGGGTTATACCAGGTTCGTATATTTCATTTTCCCGTTTCCTCGGAGAAATAAACAAGGCACCTTGTCGATATTTGTTTAATTTAAGGGAAGATTATGGTGAATGGGTCGGTGAAGTTTCAAGTGTGCTGTCTAATTACGACGCTTGCAGAAAATTACGTGTGCGAGCGATCCGGACCGTTAAAATATGCTTCAGTTACAACGCAGAATTTATCCATCTGCCATGTTGAAACAAGGAATGCAACTGACATCATATTTATTCAAAAATAAGCGTGAGGGAGGAATTTGGGGCCAATGTTCTTGCGAAGTAAAATGTGTGTGGATGAATACCCTCATTTATAAAAAAATTCTTAACAAATGCTCGAATGCGTGTATGGGCCAGTGTTAGAAACCGATCAGTCATATTCGGGCCACGTTTTAAAGTATATGATTTCATTCGAAGCTATTGAAGTTCTTATTACGACTGCTAGAAGGAAACAGTTGTCTCAAAAGTGGGTTGGGTTCAGCACGGTTGCAGAAGTATGCTGTTTATTTATTATTTTTATTTTTCGAACTTTCTGTCGAGCAGGTAAAAAATTATGTAACGCTTTTTGAGCCAGTACACAGCTGGATCCGATATTTTTTAGGGTTTTCTACGGTATTCTCATTGACATTCTTGCTCTCAACGCATTGTTTGAGCAGTTTGGTATTATTATATTCTACGTACAGCTGCAGCGGGGAAAAAATAAGCACAAGTGACCGATCACCCGATTAAACAAATTGCGGCACGCGAAGCTGTGGTGCCATAGCACGCCGGAAGCGACAGTACCAGGCACCTTCTGCTTGACACATGAATTACGTGGCACTTTAGATACCAGTGTGCACGGGAACACGATCCCCGCGTACAGGATTTTCCCTGCTCCCGTCATCGGCCACTTGTGCTAATCTTTATACAAAAAATAAACAGCCTCACTTGCTCCAAGCAAAGACAAACACAATTACCTTGGTGCTGTCCAGCTACATGGCATTTCTACATTTTTGGCCGAAGTTACGTTCCATAAAGATGAACGTTCGTTTTTTTATTTGCATATGAGCTTTTGTGTCTCCTATAGTGATATTCATAGACGATATGCTGGAAGGTGTGCTTTGATACAGAACGGGCGGCCATTAACCCTGCCAGATTTAGCATATAGCTCCGAATGGCAGATGGAGAGAAAATAAAATTCTCCGTTTCCTGAACAAAAAAGGAACTGGCCAAATGCAACACAGTATGCTGGTTTGCGCTATGACGAATAACAGGCCAATTTTCACCGAAGCTGTTTTTTTCTGGCAGTTAATTTCCTGAGGAAAATAAGCTACCTGTAATTAAACGATGCACTTTAAAACTGCTGCCCTGACCTAATGCTTTAAGTACTTGCCTAAGGAACCATGAGCAGGATCGGTGCTTCACTCATACATGAGATCATTTCAATGACAATGTTCTCTCATTTTCACAAAATTTGATCTCGCTTCGTTTGCATAGTTCGGTGGATCACGGCCTCTGACAGCACAGCTAGCTAAATAATGCGTAATTTCTTAAAATTTATTTATCCCGATCTGTAGCGCTTGCGCTAGAAATTTATGGCAAGGGTCGTAGCTAACACACACAGTTTGAAGTTTGCCCATCTAATTATACAAACAATGAGTTGACCCCTATTTGCAAGCCTGGTAAGCTTGGCCAAAAAATAAATTGATTTGCCCATATCGAGGCAACGAATTCGTACTCGCTAAACGCGAGGGAAATTCTCATACAGTGACTGGAAAGTATTGAACCGTAGTTAGGTACTCCAGGCATCGGTACAGGAATTGGCACCTCTGCGCACCACCCCTCGGCTCTCATGCAGCTTAATCATTCGGAAGACTAGCAATATGCATTGGTCTTACTGCCGCCGACTTCAATAAGGCCTAGCTGTTGCTCCATCTATTCGACAAATTATAATCACGAATTCTCGAACGCACCTCGAATTGAAGAACAAATGTCATCGAATTTGAATTTTAGTAAAGAATTCATTCTCGCTGTGTTCATATAATTATTGAAGCGAATACTCACATTCCCCTAACAAATGACAATATAATCATATTTACCAGAGTTAAAAATCGACCTGTGCAATAATAATCTGAGTCTTCGTAAAACACTGGCAATTACATACCATGTCAGAAGTTTGCATATTTGATGTGAAGCTTTATTTCAATTCTGAGGCACATCTGTGCTTACGTTTGCACATTAGTTGGTATTGCATGTGTCACTGCTCCACAGAGTTACGCCGTCGCCACAGCTCTTCTTGTATGCGTCCAGGCAACTCTTGGGGACAGCATTCGCTGTTTCTCTTGATTCCCAGAGGAAACAGACTGAAACGGAAGTAATAAAAATTATCACGAGTAGTGTGTTCTTTGGGAAGATAACGCTTATTAATAAACGTGTCCATCCAGCTTAACTTATGCGCAAGTTCGGTAAGCCGGAATTATTCCGCAACCACCCCCACCAGAATCATCAAATTTTGCGAGAAATGTGAGTCTACATAGGCCACTTGGAGAGCCAAAGTGATTTGCGAGTTCATAGTGCCGATAACCTAGTACAACTAACGCGCAGCACGAAGGCATTGAAAACAAAACTATGCTTACTGCCACTGCTACCTTGGCTAACAATACCTTAGAGATGCATGAAGAAGCTTAGCTGCGCTCCTGTATTACTACCACATAACCAAATATTTTTGCGGAAAGCCTCAACATGTCTGGTCGTACGCAAAATGTTTCCCTTTAATGCATTCACCTGTAGTAAATGGCCCAGAATAATCAAGATTCCTCTCTATGACAAGCATTTGCCGAGATAAGTGTACATTTACCCCTGCTTAGGCCATTGAGCCATTCTTTTCATTAAAGTTCTCTCTCTCTCTCTCTCTCTCTCTCTCTCTCTCTTTAAACGTTTACAGGAAAAAACGAAAATGGCGTTTCCATGTAATCGCTCTTTACAGTCGTTCATTTCACGCTAAACGTTACTAGTGGCAAAGTACAAAACAGCCGAAACTAATCACGCGTCCGGATATATTTGTAATTTGACACCTCATTGCGCCTTGCAAAACGGCACCTTCTTTTACAGGGAATTGACTTTTTGCACTTGCCGAAAAGTCAAGATAGTGCTGCAAGGCACGATTTGCTGGACACTTCGCGTCAAGCCTTGCGCATCGCTCGGACGACGGGGTTTGGGTTGTCTATCTTGCGCTGTTCTGAATATTGATTGAGCAGGCGTAGATAGCATCAGCGTACAGGAGATAGAGCACACGACTGTAGGGGCTGACGCGTACGTTCGAGAGGCCGTAGCACCGCCGGTCCTGAAAATTCTGTCACAGAGCATTTGTTGCAACATCATTCAGCAGCTCAGTGTACTAGCACAGAACCGCCAATAAACTCGCAACACACTGTCCCCTTGCCTTTCTTATGTATGCTGTCTCGTCTTTAGGAACACAGTGGCCATCGATGAGAGAAAGGCATTCACCGCCATGGTATTTGCAATGGAAATCTGTGAAGTGGTCATCGCCTCCACAAAGAACCGTCAATGTTGAGACATTTACAAAGGAGCGAGTTCTTACAGACAGCTGCTCATTTCGTGCCGACTGTTTATACAACCGACCTATAATTAGCGTAGGCGCAAAAGGCTCTGTATACATATATATCCGCTTATTTTCAAAACGCTGATCAACCCTGGTGACATTGTGGTGGTTCTCACGACGACCTGCGTCCTGCAGTATATGCTAAGGTGGAGGCGAAGTGTGACCTACAGCAACAAATTATTACTGCGAACGTGCTGTGGGCGCAATGCACAATTCTTAACAAAGGTGGATTGTTGATTCAATGCATATCACTATTAGACAGCGCTTGAGAAAGTATGTTTACGGAAGAGAATGTTTGGGGGGGACGTAAGGGTATTAATAAATGGTCAGCAAATTTCTATTGCTTGCCTGGAATAGTCTTATATTAATCCCGACGTAATATAAGGTTCTCCTTATTGCAAGAAAACAAGGTTCGGAACATTATCCTCTCAACGTATTCTGTAAACAACTGACAGCGTAATGTGTCAAACAGTAATCTATAAATTCCTGTAAGAAAAGAAATGCACAGTATTAAGGCAACTGTACACCTTAAGAACCAACTATGTTACCGTATGGCAGTATCGATTCTGCATATCGCGTGGCCCAAGATGACAATGAACTCTACGAGCCTCATATACCCAAGCTAGGCGAGAACATTTAGTGATACATCGAGCGGGTAGGGCACTTCACTTCATTGACATTGCGTTCACACCACGAGACTTTCCGTCGCTCGAGAAGCTGTGCGATATTCGCCAACTAGACGGGCGCGTTCCCGACGAATCTGTCTTTACGCGCCACGAAAGGTCCATTGGCGTCGGTCGATTCTCACGCCGATGGGCTGAAACTCACAAGGTCTCTTCTCGCAAGTTCCTTCAGAATTCATAGTTATTGCTGGAGCATTTCGCATGTGTCTGTTAAAAGTGCACTGCACACACATGAAACGTAGACATAATATTATGTGTGCCAATATGATAAACGATCTTCCATAAAAACCACAAATCGCACAAATGCCTCGTTTGGGACCGTGTCGTATAGGCATCGCTTACACTCACAACGACAGCATGCTTACCAACAACACCGGGTCGGCTGCGTTCGCAGCTACAGAGGCGCTACAACGCCTGCGTGACTTATATGGATCTGCACGATGTAGCACATATATATCGTAAACATCTCGTGAACAATAAACCCTGTTATGCATGCTGTCTACGTGAAACGTGTAATCTGCAATATATTGCATTGTTTCTGATTTCAAATGGGAGATGTAAGCTTCGGCTCCAATTTCTTAAAAGTGAAGCCTTTATGTCACTTTATTCTCCCCACTTAGAAGGTGCTGGCCGCTGGCTGTTTCTGTCTTGACGTGTATACAGCAACTTGGGCCACTGCGCTTGTACCCGAATGGAAAGCTCGGCTCACTGTGTATGCTCAACTGAGCTAGCAACACTGGGTGCATAAACACTCTTGGCCAATCCACCAGAATGAAAGGTGCCACTCGGTAAGTGCCCGGATCGATGACCAAGACGAGATGGCTCAACAAGTCGGCAACAGAAGCAGCCGGGCGTCGAGAAAACAAGAGTTTGCATTGAGCGATGAACGTTGAGCTATTTAGAAGTGAAAACATCTCAATAAACATAAAATAAAGCTTCACTGACATTAAGAACGTCAGCGTCATGTACTATTTTACGGTCTCCGAGTGACACGCGGAAGCTTACAGCACAACTCAGCCAGGTGTTACCCTCTGTGACGATGCATTGCCAAAGGCTAGCGACGCTGAAAACCAGGGCACCTAGCTCACGACTACGTAGGTTTGCATTGTGTACACTGCGAATGAATTTCATGCGATCAATTCCAACGTCTACAGCGCTGGTGCTCCTCTAATCTCTTTAAGTCGTAGAAGGTTACTGAACCTTTTTTTCTGCTCACTCAAACTGTTCTAGTGCAAGTCTCAAATATTTGCGTGGCCAAAAAGTAGCGTATAATAAGATCTGTATGGGGGTTATTCTCTCGGCGGGGAGTGAAGCTGCCCCAAAATTGCCGGGCTTATCATATCTCCTTATCTCAATGCAGATATTGTCCACGTCGTGTGACCGGCGTAATGTGTTTACTGCGATATAAATTATATGGACAGTACAGTGCATTTCCACCGTTGCCGTGATGCTGCGCAGACGTGCTCCTCTAATCTCTTTAAGTCGTAGAAGGGTACTGAACCTTTTTTTCTGCTCACTCAAACTGTTCTATTGCAAGTCTCAAATATTTTCGTGGCCAAAAAGTAGGGTATAATCACATCTGTATGGGGGTTATTCTCTCGGCGGGGAGTGAAGCTGCCCCAAAATTGCCGGGCTTATCATATCTCCTTATCTCAATGCAGATATTGTCCACGTCGTGTGACCGGCGTAATGTGTTTACTGCGATATAAATTATATGGACAATACAGTGTATTTCCGCCGTTGCCGTGATGCTGCGCAGACGTGCTCCTCTAATCTCTTTAAGTCGTAGAAGGTTACTGAACCTTTTTTTCCTGCTCACTCAAACTGTTCTAGTGCAAGTCTCAAATATTTGCGTGGCCAAAAAGTAGGGTATATTAAGATCTGTATGGGGGTTATTCTCTCGGCGGGGAGTGAAGCTGCCCCAATATTGCCGGGCTTATCATATCTCCTTATCTCAATGCAGATATTGTCCACGTCGTGTGACCGGCGTAATGTGTTTACTGCGATATAAATTATATGGACAATACAGTGCATTTCCGCCGTTGCCGTGATGCTGCGCGGACGTCCAAGTGCGATGCCATCGTCGCCGTATGCTGTGTCTGCGAGTGAAAGCTTGCGAGGGTGAGCTGCCGATGGTGGCTCAAACTCCCGCGCACAAGGGATGAAAGCGGGGAGGTAGCGTACCGTCTTGTATAGCGCGTAAAGCCCCCCCCCCCCCCCCGCCGGGGGGGAGGGGGGGGGGGGGCATTCTACTTCAGTGGCCGCTGCGTCTTCAAAGCGATCTGCCCTATCGTGAACGCGATGTTCCATGCGGCCAGAGTACACCGAGTGCTGATACCTTTGCGTGCACTGTGTCCTCGCCGCTTACTTCGCGCTGAAACGAGAGAGCCCGAAGGCCTAATTCGCTCGGTGCTGCAGCCGTCCTTCCTCATTCCAGAGTTTTGACAGCGAGTGTGCGCGGTCATCGAGGGAGATGTGGTTATGTTTGCTTGTGCGCGCGTGACACCATTTTTGGCTAATTTAGTTAGTGAGCGAATGTTTACAAAGTACTATCCTCAATTTGCATAGCTGTCTACTAAGTGGCTCCCGCCATCAACGCTTCGCCTTTCGGGGGAAACAGCTACTTATTTAATGCGTTAACATTAGGAATTTCAAAGTGGAAAGCACCGTATGTAAGGCCGGGGGAACCGGTCATGTGGTATAGTGTATAGGCCTATATATATACGCGTATATAGTCCGTATGACAGTGATCTGCTCCGGACCACCGTGAGTTGCCCTTCACTTCTTGAAGGGGCAGGATGTGTTTAGATGGAGCTGCTCAACATCACTTTGTAACGCGGTATGAATCGTGGATCCGGGATCTTAATGAGGTGTGACGTCATGCTAACACATTTCTCTCGTATTTACCGCTGAATCACCACAGATCTTTTTTTTTTTCTTTTACTGTGCAGAATTTCCTTTTGCCAATATCTTACCGTCCTTTTCTTCCATGACAATTTTGTCAACAATGCAGTTTTTATAATCGCTGTACAAAACTTGGGTAGCATACGAGTGTGTGGTGTCTGAAAAATAAAAAAGTTCAAATTTCATACTCAGCGGATTCACATAAAGAGCCGTTTTTCAAAAACACTGTTTTCTAAACGGCGTTCATGCTTATCATTTAAATAGGAGGAATGCGCGCAATATAAGCAAATAATTGAAGTTCATTAAGCCGCTATGAGTGCTTCCTCGGGTACCGCATTTCAAAGCACGGGTACAGCAGTATAACTTGAAAGTAGGAAAACTTTACGGCACCAAGTGGTACGGCAGGAAAAATAATAGTCAGATCCTGTGCAGGAATTCGACTTCTCTAAGCTTATAATATCATTGAAATCGCGTGATGCAATAAATATATTCTGGTGTTTCGATATGTCGGAATTTCTTCACGTTTTTCGAAAAAGAAATGCTATGCAAATTTTGTTTAGAGAATGAGCGTATATGTATCAAAAGCATCACCACTGTTTTTCATATAAAGAAAGAGAGACATTCATTGAAAGTTATAAAAGATAACAGCTAATTCTAAATTTGTGAGACAAGCTCGTAAGTGGAAATCACTTTTACTTTATAACTTCACCTAATCATCAATCTAAATTACTTGTCAACCTTATTACTTGCAATTACCGATAGCAGCAACTTTGCATCTCTTCCTTTATGCTTCGATGGAAAATATTTTTGCTGCCTCTGCAAGATTCACGTGCACGTGGGCAGTGAAGGCTCTAAAGATTGTCTGTTTTTACACATGTAAGATACGGAATAATTTTTACTTACCATTATTTATGTATGCAACACACGTGTCAGGCCGATCTCCAATAAGAACATAGTTGACCGGGACGTCCGTTCTAGAAAATAAATAGTAAAATGCATATTGAAACATCTGTTGCCCTATAGTTGACGAATCTGTAGCTGCGCTCAGGACAACGCATCATCGGTGAACATGATATCATTTCCCTGTGCTTAATGTGCACATATGCTCCATAATGAAAACTATTTGGATAAGTTAGCCGAAATATATTAGGCACAAGGTTTGTATACGCCGTTACATGTTTAGAGGAAGAAAGATATCAGCAGAAAGCTATGTTATGAATACTAACGACGCAACATTCCCCACACTCATGTGACCTTGAAAACTCAATGACCGTCATTCAGTAAGGCGTTATATATTACTTTTCTTAACCAAACGAACCTTTTCGGTCATAAGAACTGACCAGATCTCCTTGTACGCAACAGTAGCTCCATTGCCGGTGCTGCTGCGTCACCTTGGCAAATGTAGGAAGCACTATATATACTTGAGAGTGAGATCGCTAAGACTCCGCTGACCGCGCAGGAAATGATTGCGAAGGAGCAATCGAAGATGACTGCCAAGTGAATAGCTCCTTATGCGGGCTGCAGAAATCCAATAGTCACTTCAATAATACTTGCGAATTATACCACTGACGTCTATAACGGTGCTTCACGAGGCGGCAAAAATTAGCATGGCCACCGTCTGAGCACCAGGTAATCAAAACTGCTGCGCATTTTCTGAAGGCACTTACAGCTCGGCGCGTTCGAAAATTGCGAAGCGTGTGATTGTCGAATCTTGTTTTGGGGCTGCTTTGTCGCTGTCGTACCTTCACACAATGCCCAGCGCAGTTTTGATTCACAGGTGTTCAGACTGCGAATGGCAGGCTACCCGGACAATTTACTGTCCACGATTGCCGAATGCCTTTTAGCAGACTTAAAACAGCCAAAACCTGACAAACGTGACAATCTAAAAGAGAAAAAAAAAAGTTCGCATTTAAGAACGGCGGTCATTCCCTATTTGCACCGAGTGTCTGATGGTATACAAAAGGTAGCACATAAGGCCGGCATTAGATTTGTTTTTGAGGCAAAAAACAAGTTCTCCAGTATGTGCCAGAAAGTGAATCGGAAGGACACGGGGTCCCGCACGTGTCATAAGAAACACACTAAAAAGCCAGTTGATTGCTGCGACAACGTAGTGTGCGAAATCCCCCTCTCGTGCGGTCGATGCTAGATCGGCCAAACGGGTCACTGTATTAATGACCACCTCAGATCACACTGAAATTTATTGAAGGGGTGTGTGCCCGTTGTGGTTGTCGTGCATTGTTTGACAAATGCAAAATACTCAGCCGCTATGGTGACTAGCGTGCTCATTAGATATTTCAGGCTTTTTGCATCAACAAGCAAGGCGATATGTGCGTCAGCGTTCCTTCTGTATCGCTCCTCACGAGGGAACTCGCGTAACTTGCACGTGGATGATGGCGACAGTTTAGCTGTGCTCTTTTTACATTCTCCATCGTAGCTATCCTCTTGCCAATGTATTCCTACTATAATATGTACTCCTCTGCCACCTGCTTATTCAAGCAGCTGTAGATATTGCTGTGCGCGCCATAAAATATTGGTTGAAAGTCAGCGCTTTGTCTGTCTCAGTCACGTCTCATTGTTCGGTGCTGTTACTCGTTTTCTTCAGCCTATGTGCACCGCTAATGCCCATTGAACCCTCGCTCAGGCGCGGATCCAGGGGGGATGTCCGGATGTCCTGACCCCCCCCCTCAGATTTCCGCATCGGCCCCTCGCTGACAGGGGGACGGCCCTGTCGCGAAAAACTGTGGCCACCAGCATTCTTCAAAAGTATTTTTCGCGAGTACCAGTGATATCAGCCATGTGGTAGTAAAGCTAGCTCGCTCACAAGCTTAGTTGTATTCCGTCGGGGTGTGGTGTTGCGAAGTTGCCGTAGTTATTTTTTCTCATGAACACCTCGACCTCTTGGCGCCGGCGGTGCCTTACTCGTCCCGTCGGTGCCGTCGAATGAACGAGGAGACGTCCCTTAACTCCCTTTTGCCAAGCACGCCGATGTCCGCGCGAGTGCCTTCGCGCCTGATCAACTTAGTTGCCCCTTGGGGTGTCATCGGTTGCCTCATTGGCTGTCATCGGTTCCGCGACCAACCTGCTTGATGAAAGAGATCACTTGCTGAAGTGTTCATATACAGGGTTTGTCCGAAAAGTAATGCCAGTGAGTATATTGTGAAGCGACTATAAGTCGCAGCGCGCTAAGACCAGTTGCGATTGGTGTAGGGGGAAGTTAGCTTACGCACGCGCGGTCGCTCAGTCGTCTGCGACCATCTGGAGAGTAAGGACAAGGTTTTACAGCGTAAGCTGTTATGGGCTCATTCCAATAGCCGTTTCGGGTCGCGATGATGCCGCCGGCGATGGAACGCGTCGGCTTGCACGCGCGACGTAGTCCCAAGCAGGCCGCGTCGGGCGCGTTGCAGTGGGAGCGAATGTGACAGCCGTAGTTGCATTGTCCGCCGCTTGGCTGGGCCGAACGGCGCTAGCCATCGGCGATGGAACGCGTCGGCTTGCACGCGCGACGGCGTCCCAAGCGCGTTCCTGACGCATTCACTCAAATTACTAGGCAGTAACGCTCCTCTAGCTTATGCTGTGACTGTGCTGCGTGTGCCGCGCAGGCCTGGCATTTTTTCGTCAACTCATTTTCATTGACCGTGCAAGCCGTAATGTAGCGCTCCTTGGAACAAAGGACCGCCATCGAGTTTTGTGTGAAACTCGGCAAAGTCTGCAGAGGAAACTATTCCTATTATAAAGACAGCTTTTGATGATAATTGTTTGTCACAACATCAAGTTTACCGGGGGCACGGTCTTTTTAGAAGGCTGTGAAGAGGTCAGCGATGAAGCCCGCTCTGTACCGCCATCAACGACCATCACCGACGAAAATGTGACGCCCGCGAGAGATCTTTTGTACTCATACCCTCGTTTGAGTGTCCGTTTAGTGGCACAGACAGTAAACATTCCAAAAAGTGCCGTTCACAAGATTTTGACGAATAATTTTCAGATGCGAAAGTGTGCGCGAAGATCTCGCGCAAAATGTTAATGGACGACCAACAATCGAACCGAGTTGAAACGTGCCAGGAGGTTTGGAACTTGTGCGAATGTGACCCCCACGTTTTGCACAATGTCATCACAGGTGACAAAAGTTGGGTGTTTGAATACGACCGCGAAACAAAAAGGCTAAGTGCCAAGTGGCACAGCTCGGCGTCCCCTCGCCCCAAGAAGACCAGAATTATCAAGTCAAAGGTCAAAAGTGCTCAAGCGACTGAAACGAAGGATTCATCGCACCTGGCCTGATATCGGGGGTGATTCGAAACTTCACCATGACACTGCACCATGCAGCGTGCACCGCCTTCCTCGTGACCCGCTTCCTGGCCAATTGAAAGATGCCAATGGTTCCCCAGCCGCCCTACTGTCCTGACGTGGCTCTCCCATGCTTCTTCTTCTTTCTGCGTTTGAAAATTCCCATGAAAGGACAACATTTCGCGACAGTTGGCAAAGTCGAAGAGGCTTGCAACAAGGCTATAAAGGGCATTCCTAAGGAGGCCTACCGTCAATGACGCCTTCGATGGTTGGAAATCTCGCTAGCAGCCATGTAACGACGCAGGAGGAGCCTATTTTGAAACATTTTATTGTGTTGTACCAATCTGATCAATAGTTTCTTTTTAATCGACATTACTGACATTACTTTTCGGACAAACCCTGTATAAATAATAACAACTAACAGCTAAACTAAGAACTACGCATGGGCAACTTTTTTTAACTGTAGCACTCTTGTGATCACAGTTAGACGTTGACAATATCCAGTACGAGCGCAGTACGCTACAAGTTTTTTATTGTAACTTCGCAGTTTTATTGTCATACATTAAGCATAGGAGGCTCAAAGCAGCCGGATCCGTTTATCTGAGTGGGCGTTCTTGCGGAGCGGGGCGAAGCCTCGAGCAGCGGCTGCGAAGTGGCGGAGCGTGACGGCCAACGCCAGCGCGCGGGCCTAGGGTGGCGTCGCGTGGTTAGAGAAACGGGAGCAGATGCGCGCCTTGTGTAAAAGGATGGCGTCGCGTGGGAAGCAAAACATGAAGACGCTGGCTCGCGCTCTCGGCTACTACGCCGCATCTTTCACTTGTAGGTGGCGTCGTGAGTCTTCATACGCGGTGATTCGCATATCGTGAACAACCAGCGTAGTGGTTGCCGCGTTGTAGCTCCAAAGCAAACGAAGGTGTCTCAGCCGAACACATAGCATCTCCTTCAAGAAAACAAGGTGTCCCAACAGAACTCCAAAGACGGACCCGTGCTTACGCATTTATAACGAACCTGCAACAGATCATCCCAAATTTTATTTTAAGAAACATTACAGGCTAGATATACCAGGTGTTCAAAATTAAGCTTTATGGTTTTCTTAAAATTAGGCACTGGGAGGCACGTGAAGACCACCTGCGCAAATAAGTCATGTGGCCAAGGGGGGCACAAAGTGAGATCATAAATATCGCTGTCAGCAGCCGAACTGACTAAAATTGAATAATTAGCTTTTTATTGAGTGCAGTAATAAACACGACTGCCTCTAAGTTTTTAATACAAACATACCCACTTACTGCAGTCGACAAAAAATAATTGTTCAATTTTAGTTAATTGGGCTGCTCACAGCGATAATTATCATCTCACTTTGTGCCCCCCTGGCCACATAACTTATTTGCACAGGTGGTCTTCGTGTGCTTCCCAGTGCCTAATTTTAAGAAAAGCATAAAGCTTAGTTTTGAACACCCGGTATTATCAGGCGCAGCCGCCAAGCACATGGCTGTATTGGGTAACGTCCTTTTCCTATAAGCTCGAGAAACCGATACCTGGTTTCGCTACAGGTCTTCTTCCTCTTTCTGGGGTTTTATGTGCCAAAACCAGTTCTGATTATGAGGCACGCCGTAGCGGAAGGCTCCGGATTAATTTTGACCATCTGGGGTTCTTTAACGTGCACTACAACGCAAGCACACGGGCATTTTTGCATTTCGCCTCCATCGAAATGCGGCCGCCACGAATCCCGCGATCTCGTGCTCAGCAGCGCAACGCTGTCTGAGCCATCACGGTGGGCTACAAGTGTTGCTCTAGCCTTATAAAACGCGGTTTTATCGTGAGCAGAAAAGGTGAATTTCGGTAAATAAGAAAGGCTACTATCATCATCATCATCATTGACAGAAGCTGACCCCCCCCTCAGAAAAAACCTGGATCCGCCCCTGCCCTCGCTGCCTGTACGTGCATCCTGGCCATCTGGGACAGGACATAATCTTCTGCCATGACTTCAACGCGCATCCCACAGCTAGTGACAGCTTCCACCCGTAACTCCGCTGGGACCATCACTGCCAGTTGGCAGTTCCTGGTTGTCTGCGAAAGGACAGCTTCTTCTTCAGTGACTTGAACGCGCATCCCACAGCCTGGGATAGCCGCAGCTGTAAGTCTCAGGGTAATGCTCTGGTACTTGCTACCCTTGTGGTCGGCCTCCTCATCCTAGATACTGGTGAGGCCACCTATGTGCGTTGTCATTTCTGAAGCGTGAGCATAACCATCGACCTTAATATCCCAACAGGTAGCTTTGCTTACACCAGAGCTACCACTCCTGACAAGTGGGCGTCCGACCATTTTCCAATTATCTGGCGTCCTTGTCAACTCGGGTCCAAGTTCAAGAACTGGGATAACTCCTGGCGGAACCTCAGCAGCAATTCCTGCAGAGGCTTTCTACGCGTGGTTCAGCAGATTGTAATGGCGGCTAGATCAGCCCTTACCGCACCTGCGACTACATAAACTATGGGCTGCGCGACGCCAACGGAGTGCCACGTTGGGCGGGTCAAAGAGCTGGAGCACTCGACTGCCTTGTGGCGAATAGACGGCGCCTGTTGACGTCATCAAATTTGAGGCGTGGGTAAAGCTGGCAGTGTCAGCTCAGCCATCTATGAGGCTCGTCACGGTTCCAGGATGTGGCAACGTCGGCGATTCCTCATGAAAGGTTCCACGTGACGACAGCTCATCCTTGCCGTCGTGATCGCATTGGGGATCAACGCGATGGACCTGGCAGAATGCCTAATGGACCTCGTGCTCGTGCCTCCTGTTTCTAGCGGAACGACAATCCCGCCGGCTTGACGGGGTAGGTAGGTGGTGGCGGTGGTAGTGGTGAAGTTGAAGCAGGCGGGGTTAGCCTGGTATACATGTGCGGCAATTGTTCCGCCTGATTCTCCTTTGAGTTGAGATCAGGGGTGTGTCACTAGGCGCTGATGAGTCCCATGTCTCGCAGGAAGGCCTGCGTCCCTATGCGACAAGCCTTTCACATGCCACGAGCTCCTTGCTGCTCTGGGCAACTCGAAGCGACGCAGTTCTCCGACGTCATACATCATCACTTTCAAGATTATGTGGAACATGGTTAACCCCGAAAAGGGCACGCTGATCGATTTCCTCAACATCTCGTGGTCTGGCTGCCTTTCGTATGCATGGCTGGGGGGTTGTCATCATGCCAGTCCTAAACCGAGAAAATCCGCCAAGGCATAGGCCTCCTACAGGCCCGTCTATCTAACCGAAGCAAACTATATGATCCCTTGGCACGCCTTCAGTGGACAGGAAGCGCTCTCGTCTTCTTTCCCGCACATCAAATATACTTTTGCCATCACCGGTACTCAGCGGATTTTATCACCAACGTCGTCTCTTTAATAGAGGACGGCCGGGGCTCTGGAGAAGTGGCACTCCTAATGTTTCTTGGCGTAGAGAGCGCCTTTGATGACTTGCCTCACTTGGCCATTGAGCAATCTGCCAACCAGCTTGGATCGTGAAGAGAGTTCAACACTTCGTCCTGTCCTGCCTTAAAGGGCGCTCCTTTCGTTTTCGGGGGCAAAACGAAAGGAGCACCTCCTCTGCCGTAGACCTGGTCCACATTCTGACCCACCTAATCCAAGGAGATCACATCTCTGTTCACATTGTTTCCACTATTCCTGCGGTCTCGGCGTCGCAATTTCCGTTCCATGGTCGGCGCCGCAACTTTGCCTTCAAGCACCTGCTTTTACATTCCATCGCTCGACGTTCACTCTAGCCAAAGAAAGGTGCGCACTTCAAACCACCTTTAAAACGATGCCTTTCTTTCACTACTACACGCGGTTTCACTGGTTTTACGGTTTATCTGACACGGAAGAATAATCGCAGGTTGGACTGCCGAACTGGCCTTAGCTGTACACCACACCACGGCCGCGCTCAGCAGCTGCAACGCACGTGGTATTCTTCTGCCAAACACGACGTGCTTTGCTGCATGGAGCACTGGCACAGAGGCACATGAACGTAGGTTACAAAAGGAGCACTTTGCAACCCAAAAATGTCTTGCAATGGCGCTGGCTGAAGGGTCACTTGAAAACAGGTGCAGTGAAAAGGAATACGTCAGCGGGTCTGTCGTCACGTCGCCTGGTGGGGTTGAGACTATGTTTTGAGCACACTCGAATATGTCAGCACGTCAAATTGAATGGAGAGCCGAAATTATTTTGTTATATCCGTTGCTTTGTTGCATCCATTATTTCCATTTACTGCAATATACATATATGCCCAATGGTGTGCACAAGTGTGTACATGGAAATAAGAAGACGGCTTCCTTACCCGCGGAACCGCTACACAGCCACGCATGTGATGAAATGTGAAAAAAAAATCTTCGACGTGTGCAACACGTGACTTAGCACGACACTGTACAGCATTTAGATAGCTGCCTTCTGTTCCATTGCGACGGTATTTCATGTCTGCTTTCCACTTAGCTCGTCACTTTGGAGCAGCACAAGGCCCAGAACACATCGAGGAGGCAAGCGAACTTAGTCGCGCCGGCTTCCCTTGTACTGCTCGTAGCCTCCGAGCTGCCACCTCTCACTGCGCGCCGCAGGAAGAGGGAGAAGTGATTGCACGGCCTGGGCGTGACCCTCGAGTTTGTGCCGGAGAGGTCCCTGAGGCGAGCACCTACTGCAGCTGCCAGTGCGGCGCACCGTACACACTAGCGAAGCCTTGCGCGTGACCCCATAGGTTCAGCCGGGGAGATCTTGGAGGCCACGCCCAGCTGCAACTGGCCGCACGACGCGCCGCGCATAAGTGAATGCACTAATAGTTCCCAGCACCACGCGTAACCGCGCCACGTGGCGCGGCTACGCGCGGTGCTGGGAAATATTAGTCTCTATAAACATAAATACACTGGCATCTTGCATCTTAGTGTAATGTTTGCAACACTTACGCTTTCAGAAAACGGCGTTCTTCTAATCTAATGCTTATTGTCTAAATTACATGGCGCTATAACTTAACCGTGAAGTTCGCCACAAATCTGCGAACTGCTCCATCACTCGCCCGTAGTCGCCCGTAGAACTGCTTGTTGTAAAGCAACAAACATTTAGTTAGGATGGACACTTAAAATTTACCTGTATATGTGGCACACCACATAGGCGATTACTAGAAGGAAATCTCGTCTCTTACGTATAGGAGAAGGCAAAAGGGGAAGGTCAATTGCAGGCACTGGTAAAGGAAGGGAGCCTGTGTAGGAAAGGCAGTTCGCCTCTCTGCACCACACGTTCGTTGTTTCCATTTCGCCTAATACTAAACCCATTATAAGAATTCTTGTGGTACAGCTCTCCCTGGTCGATGCTTTACAATTTAATATTGTTATCCGTCTATGAAGGTAGCATTTTTTATGGAGCCCCCTTAGCAGTCTGGCGCCTAGACTGCAGTCCCCTAAATCCCAAGGTTATTCTTGTCCTGTGCTCAATGTATTACTAAATGTGTATAATTGTATTCAAGGGGTTTTATTGTTTAATGCACCATTAGAGACGCCTAAGCAATTTTGTCGTCCGAACAGTACTAGGTTCGGAAGATATTTGCCTATAAATCAAGACAACTATTGCAGTAAATTGCTAAGTCAGATATTTCCATAATATAGTGATACAAATTGCAAGGCCACAGACATGTTTATTGCAAACTCGCTTTCATAAAACACAGTTGTACCAGCCCTAGGCCACTATAAAAACACAGTTTTCGCAGGAAAATGACAGAAAAATCGGTTGTCACAAGTTCCACGCCCACAAAAAGCGAGGTGATTGGTCGTACCACTTTTTTGTCGGTGGTATTGTAGGCGTTTTCAATGGTCGCTCACCTAATTTTGTGGGCGAGTAGGAAGGTACATATTGGGACTAAAGACCAACTACAAAATATGAATGCCATTTTTTCTTCCTCTTTTACTCAAACACTCAATAATCTCGACGCACGACCTGATCAATTAGAAGTTTTTTTTTTCATTTTTGTTTTATCTCTTTACAGATGTTTTTAAAGGTTCACGCGCAAGTCAAAAGTGATTGCAAAATAAATTTACACGCACCGTTCTGAACTGTTCGGGGATTTCACGTGCCCCGTGTATGTTACTTTCCCGGAATCCTCGTCAATGGATGTACGGTCAGCAGTTAGACATCTGAAAGCCGGTATGTCTACGCTTGCCACAGCCAGCACCGCGTTCGATAGGCTCGCTGCAGCCTACAAAATGAAACAAGTTGAAAGATGACATCATAAGAATGACAATCCAAAACGATATAAAATCCAAGGCCCGTATTCATAAAAACGTTATTACGCGAAAACTGCATAATGCAGCCAACAGGGATGTTGGACATAATCATTCGTGAATGCAGCCGTCCAAGTCGAACACCACTGACGGTGAATCGGTGAGCCTTTGTGAATCGAACACCTGGGGCCCTATAACGTAAAATGATTCCAAACTGTTTTCATTCGAATTTCTGCAATTAGCCTACACGATTGGTCAAAACATTTTTGGGCCACTCCCAGCTGCGCCTGTCTGTCACGCGACGTCACGAAAACCTCGATAGCTCCCAATCTGATATAACGTGTACACACTAATTATGCATGATTAAACTGCACAAAAGAAAAGTAATCATTTCGGATTCGACGCCTTTTCACCATTAGCCCTCTGGTATTGGCCCAATGTTTTCTGGCGACGCCCACTTCGCCTGTCTGTCAGGCGACCTCACAAAACCGCACGAACTCACACGTCAAAGTGACGTGTACGCGAAAAAAGATACATTATTATGCCGAGCAAAGCTGAAATTTTTTTCTTAACAGCCAGAGACTGCCCCGTTCCGAAAGTAAATATAGACTATGGCTGCCCGTGGATCGCTCAGGCCCTCGCTACTCGCACATGCCGGTGAGCATGTATTTATGTGCGCATTATAAACCTTTTTGCGTAGCAGTAAAACGTTATCGAGCCCTTTACGCATGCATACGACATCGCTCTGCCAACTCTTCCTTGCTGAGAATCCATGTTGCCGGCATTCTTATCCTTCCGTTGCGCGCCGCCGCGATTTTCGACCAGCCACCGCAAGCTAAGTAGGGCGAAGCGGACCAGTCAGAGAAGCCAGCACCATCCCCTTCATGGGGTTATCTATTTTCGCTGTGCTGGCTCGGCCCCATCGAAACCCTCTCCACCAGAGCGTGCTCCTGGCCTCTTGTCAGCCAATTAGATAAGAAAAACCGCTGAGTGTAGACAATGTTATTGGTTTTGAAAGCGAACAAAGGTGAACGCCTATAAACGAGGAGAGTGTTTGATTGGGTTGTTCGGCTACGATGCGGGTCACCGCCCGATGCTTGCATCGGTGGTTACGTAAATTTGACGTCAGGAGTTTGGAATCGAAACAGTTTGGAATCATGTTACGTAATAGCGCCCCTGATTCTGTCTCTCACGTTTACGAGAGCAATGGAATTACTACTTTCAGTTTCGAGGTAGAATCGTTTAAAAGGTCGGCAAAGACCATGAAATATGAATTCCTGTGTGAAATGCTTGTTTCCCTGCCGCGACCTACACACGGAGTGCCCCAGCTATTATACACGCAGGTTCGTAAAACCACGGGCCATTCTACGCAAGAAGGACTAAGTGTATGTTATTCGTATTCCAATGGACAAACCGCCAGTAATATTTTCCGTCCACACAATCCAATTACATTATCAAAAGTATGTAGCCAACTTTTATTTTTGTTTAATTAGTAAACATAAATTAGGTGGTGGTAGAGAATCGTGATACGGCACTTTGGGATGTTTCTGACTAGGTACCCTTCGCGCCACTAAAAGTGAAACCGGGGCTAGTTCGTTGCTTAAATTATTATACATAGTTACAGTGCTACATGGTGCATGAATATGATATAGGGTCATAAAATTATGCTTGTACGACAGGCACCCTTGTGCATCTCGTCTTTGTCTTTTTCTGCCCAAAGTATGTTAACTATGTATGATAATACACTGTGCATGTTTATTTTTTTCCGGCGGAGAGAGAAAGCACGCGAATTGTAAAAAGTACCCTTTGAATTATTGTGCATCACCATCCATAACGCCCGCTGCCCGGACCAACAGGCCTGAAATGAATGGCTTACGTTCGCACTGAGACTGTTTAATGGCGCTGGTACGCCGTGCGCCCGGGTGCGTATTCATGTGTAATGTTTTTCATATTTTGCGCACTTTCCAGCTCCGTCAAAAAAAATTTAACCTCGTCATGTGTACATTACTGGAAACATCAGTTTTGATTAATAAATATTTTTTGGAAGAAGTTGGTACCTATATGCACCGCGAGCTACTCCTTTTTTCAGACATGCTAGTTCTGCATATAATTTTCCCGATAGAAACGATTAGGAAAACAACACGGTGACATTCGCGTGCACTGAGTTCGCGTGCAAATAAATGTCTATATTCAGACAATGTAAATGTTTGCACAACATTACAGTTCACAGAATGTAAATCTTCTTGGGCAGTTGCAAATGAGGTCTCTGTTGAGTGCCACATTCCAAGATCAGCACTCACCGACTCGGACAAAAGAGCTACAGGAACACACAGACACACGGAAACACGTAAACAAGTATATTGGTTATTTCACAAGGACAAGATCACTGATATGTGCGAAAAGAATAAACCGGTGAAAGGAATTGTTTTCGGATTCAGTAATTTTTTTTATATTTCTGATTCTTCCAAGATTTGGATTATTATGCGCTGAATGATGTGCTGTAATGCTTCTGATTCCCATGGATCCAAAATTATCCTAACGGTAGTGATCGATGGCAGTGGCTGAGGCTTAAAATTTATGTAGCTGCGATGCTGACGACCTCCAAATAGGACCTACAAGACATGTCATATATGACATTGCACCTGTGTTAAATATCGCAAACTAATTGTGGTATACAAGAAAGGTGACAAGTTCGATACGAAAAATTAACACCCGATAAATATTCTGCCGCAGTTTTCTAAAGCTCCTCAAAAAATACTTATTAACCAATTAACATTTTTCACCAAGAAACATCAACGAACCACAGACGCTCAATGTGGTTTTCAAGTAGGTAAATAAACAGAACTAGCACTTGGAGCACAGAAAGGATACATACTTGAACACCTCGCAAATAAGTTACTTGTAAATGATCTATTCATACATTTCACAAAAGTGTTCGATGGCATTAATCATAACCGACCAGCAAATCAGCTTCAAGGATATGGCATGAGGGACCCTCCTCTTCAGTTAGCGACTTCCTACCATAGACTTCGGCAGAAATATGTGTCTATAAACATTAACATATCATCTATACTACAAATACATACAGGTGTCTTTCAGGGAGGTATACTTTGTGGATTCCTATTCAAGTTATACATAAACGATACTGCTATCTTCCACTGAGAAGCAAAATTCATCAACTATGCAAATGATAAAAGTGTTTTGTTATCATCAAACTAATATACAAGCCTCATTAGGGCAGCAAACAATTTCTTAATCTGCCTCTCAAAATAGAGCCAGGACAACATTTCAAAAGTAAACTACAAAAATAAAACGCAAGCAGACATTTTTCAAATAAGTGGCATGGAGGTGTATTTCATTGCCCAACAAGTTATTCTCCAACTCAGAAAAATATAGAGATTGCTGACTCGGTAAAAGTACTTGGCCTATACTTTACCGACACATTAAAATGGGACGCTCCCGTGCATTTTATATTTCAGGAACTGAGCCGCATAATAGGTATACTGTATCGAAATCGATACCTCTTACCACGGTAAGCTAAATTGGTAATTTATAACGCACTGTTTGCCTGACATGTAAGGTAATGCCATCTTGAAGGTGGCATCCGCTTCCAATCTCTAAAACACTACTGATGCAAATAAAATTATGCGCGATAATGTAAACGAGCCATACAACTCACACACCGAAGGTCTTTCCACCAAGTACAACACATAGAAAAAAATCATCTCTATAAACAAACTCTCTTACGCACCTACTACTGCCATCTAAAACATTCAAGCAACTTAAGAAATATATCAACAAATATATCAAACCTAAGAGATAATACACCCACATATAACACACGTAGCTATGAAAAATGGTTCGTCCCTGTTTTGAGAAAAAACTACAACCGCAAAATGTTCGCGAGCACCTTGTCGCGGACACTAAATTTTTACCAAGAAGCCGACATTGTCATCCATAACTTGACACCGTCGGAGATCATTTGTTTTGCGAAAGTCATTATTTAAATCAGCTAGGTAGACTGAAGCCAAGTGTAACGGTGTAACCTAACGGTGTAGCCCCTTTAACGGTGTAACCTAAAAGATTTACCCTGGCACCCTCAATTTTCTTTTATATGGGCCCAAATAAAATTAAATGAAATAAAGCATGTACGTTTGTCGGCGGCCTATTACGGGGAATATCCGAATATTATCTGGCTAAAACATGGTGCTTTATGTGCTGCACAGCCTTTTCAGTCATCTCACATAGACTCATGACGAATCTCTATAACTGCCTCACTACCACTTTGACAACTAGAACAAGAATTAAAAATTATTATATGAATTGTAAATAATTTATTCGACGACAAGAAATACAAAACTTACTACTAATGGCCTCAAGAAAACTACGAATGAAATATACTTTGTCTTATTCGCGTACAAAGAATCATCCTTTTTTTAAGGCTTCGTGCCGGTAGCATAGCCAAACTGTACACATTAAACGATTATTGATGCCTATGCTTGTGGTTATGCCAGTACAACATAATAGCATGCAATTAAAAGGCAACAGGAATGGTCACGTTTATTTATACTGTTCAACGCTTGCGAAAAGACAATATGTAATGTCCTACGGCACGCTGTTATCTCAAATTGCCGCCGGATTTTGTATGTTCGACACCGTATACTTTATTCATTTCATAAAGAAAACTTACACTCGTTAAAATAAAGGAATTAGACTTTAAGTACACAAATAAACAATCATTCCACATACTTGCACAGAAACAAAAACAGAAGTCATGTGAGATTTCCTTCGACACTTTCGCACAGACACGACAACGCCGTTCATTGTATGGTTTGAAAGACTGTGGCTCATCCAACACAACTTGGTGACATCTGCATGCACCGAAGCTTTGTTGAAATGCGTAAAGAGCGCTGACAGCTGTCTTGATTTCTGTGTCACTGCAATACCAGAACAAGGTGATACCTAAGGTCCTCGCCGAAACGATATCATCCACGTTAAAAACTGTCGAAACGCAGCTCCTTCCCGTGCAATCCGGTGCCTGCTTTTTTTTTTTGGCTGCCCCGTGCTACGAAATGTGACACACACGGCGATCATCTGCAAGAACCTTGGCGCCAGAGCAGAATAGGCGAAAATGTGGCCTAATGTTTAGGATCCGGCTTGTGTGCTGGCGGGCCAGTTTCCATCCCACCATCGGAAACGTTATTCATTATTTCTTTAACGTGTGAGCCATTCAACAAGGCTGCAGCAGCAGCTAGCTGCTACGTTTAGGAAATCGTGGGCGAGTTCGCAAAGAAAGCTTCTATTTAAAACGTATTAACTTAGACACGTCGCTGTGTTTAATACAAAGTAGTAGACTAACGGTGCAAGTAATCTCTGCTGCTGTTTGCGGCTATGAAATCATCCTCGGCCCAACATTTTAAAATTTATACGGCCCATACTTCAATTATTGCACCGAAAAAAAAAAGAAACTGCCAGGTGACTTTCTTCGCCTAACTCCGTGGCGCATACGCATTTCAGCATGTAACGTTTTGATGCCGTTATCAAGCTGGGAAACTGACGCTGAAACAAACGGTCGCTTCAACGAAGTCAAGATGGCTCTAGCACTTGCAAACTGCGCCAATTTTAAACAAAGCTGCAGCAGGTGTGTACAAGGAACCCTTCTTACGCGCATGGCGTCCACAGGATCGCTGCTGCTTCGCCTCTTGCCGATGCATACTGTCGGTACTGAAGCCACAGCTAGCATTAACACGGTTATGGAGTGCATAGTGCTTTCGTTCTGAAGAGCTCAGTGCACACGTTGCTCCTCTAAAGCAGTAGATATGCGAATGGATCATTTTATGCTTATTTATATAAACGAAGCACCGCTTTCGACGAAATGAAAAAATAAACCAGAGGTGGAACAAGTGAATTCACTTTCTCCCAGCAATATTAGGTTTTAAATCATTTTAGCCTTTTTTTCGTGTTCCCCTTCCACAAAGAAGGTTGATGAATGTGCTAAGAATGTTCATTCAAAAATATGACGAGTTTCAATGACATGAGGCTTCACTGGCAAAATGAGATCAAAAACATTGTACGCCAAGTTTTCAGAGCTTCGGAAACCATTCAAGCCTAAAAATTTCAAAAAAAAAAAGAAAGTGGTAGTTACACTTCCTGCAGAACGAAAGGTCAACAGTACGCTCAAAAATGGCGCGTGGCTTCAACTGCTTAGCATAAAATCGACGCTTGTGGTCACTGCTGTTCAAAACCAGGCTACAGTGTTTGGGAGAACACTGCAGAAATGGTTTATAATTTTTAAGCACTTGTCGCAGAAGGAAGTGGCTGACAGGCTGTTTTTTTTTTGCGTGTGTGTTCGGGGAATAAACTCCGCTCTGTCAAAACCAAACTTTTTTTTTGCTGGCGCGTGCATGTTACATTTAATTTACAGCGACGGGTGAATGGCTTCATTTTCTACCTGTCAAGATCTCTCATGTAACTTTCATACGGTGAAGGACGCATATTCATATCGAAAAGTATATTAACAAATCTGCGCAGCACGTTTTCGAATTTTCTCCTGACGAACAACGCTAATGTTGTTCCATACAATAATTAAGTTTCCCAGCTCCAAAGAATAATTGATGTAATGAAACAATGAGGGTTGCTAAAAGCATGAGCTATACGAGATGCAAGACCAAGAATTCTAAAGGATGCACTCAGGATATGGTTAACATGCTCACTGAGGGTTAAGTTACATTCAAAACGTACACCTAGATCTTTGGCTACGTAGTTCTAACGCGATAGCGTTACGAGCCCCGTGTCGCAGAACATCTGCTGTCGGCGTCAGCATTCCTGTCCGTGAGCAAATTTCCCGTATATGTTTAGGTTTATGCATAGCCCACGCCTTGCTATATGACATTCGGGTTATGCGGGTTACATTGCCACACCATTTTATCACAAAAGTTGATCATACCTTGTCTACCAATCTTGACGAAGTTATTCCTCGGAATTTAGTAAACGACAGCACCCAAACAAATGTCATGAAACAAGACACCGACAGCCCATGCCTTTCATGTTAAATATTCTCTGACTGAAATATTAAAAGTGAGAAAGAAACACAGAAACTTGAAATTTACTTTATTTCTTTTGGCGCGGCGGTGCACTGCCTCCAGAACCAGCCCACGCAAGAGGTCGTATTTCCACCAGGAAGTTCGCCTTCCAACATAGCTTACGTCGCAAGCTTTTCCCGGTAAGCATTACGGTTGCATAAGCTGCAGTGGCCGGGAAGCGTGAGAAGCAGTCGGGGACCTTTGAATGCTGTCGCGTTCCACTACTAAAGGCGCAGCTTAAGGGTCCTCCAAGTTTTTACAGCAAAGCTGCATACTTATACCAGCCAAGGAAATTTTCGTGTCGTTGGCGTAAGCAAAAAAAAACGCCAGGCTAAAAATTGAATTCAAACAGCATATCTCCAGCATACAACTCAGCATACAATACAGCATACAACTCAGCACTCGTTTTCAAAAGAAAAACCACAAAACAAGAATCAAAACCACATGATGGATGATAAGGCGCGTGTGAAGAATGGGAACACCCTCGGACTCGTTCCGGGAAAGATTAGGTTTGCAGCTGTTTCGAAAGGGGTGGACATCATTGAAAGCCCTCGTGTGAAATTGAAACCGTATAATTCATGATAATTACGCCTGCGAATAATGCGAAGCACGTTCCTTCTCTCGCGTCTGTTTCCCGGTAAAGATTACGGTTTGGTAAGCTACTCCGAGTGGGAAAGCAGCCAGCAGTATAGAAATAACGTAGTGACGTCACCACGGTCTAGCAACTCATTCAGTTCATTTCAGGCTACCACGGGTAGACCACGGAAAGTAAAGACGCCAGAAGAACAGCGTGAATATAATGTCGTTGTGAAGCAGTAAAGGATGTGGTTAAATACATTTCACTTGCCTCTCGTTAAACTCTTTGCAGAGCCACGTGTGTGAATTCAAGTGACGTCACAATGGGTAATCGTGGGTGTCGTTTACAGCTTTGCTGTCCAACCACCTTCACAGCGAGGATTGGAGCCACCGCTTTTTTTTTTGGTCAGCAGTGTGGCATTATTACGCGTATGTTTGCAAAATCAAAAGCACAGTTATTTTTATTAAAATACATTAAAAACATTTTTGCCTGCATGTATGAGTACGCCGTTAGAACGGCACGATTGCACCACTCAATTAACTTCGCTTTGTAGAGCATGGCTTTCATGTCTTTATATGGAAGCGAACAGTTTGATATCGTCAACATACTGTAGCAGTTTTCGTTTGTATTTCAAGGAGGGAGTTCATAAGGAACGTGTTCAAAGTGAATTTCTTAAAAACCCTGTGGAAAGCACGGCTCGCGATATATGTTTCTGCTAAACTTCCTAATACACAAACTAAATATTTAGGTTCATACAAGGAGCCCTTAAGGAGCAAACAAAGAACATCACTGGCACCATGCATACATGTACCACGCATGTACTAGAATATTGTGAATTGAAGCCAACAGAGCCTCGATAATCGGTGCAAAATCATTTGAAAAAAAGACTCTAGGTTGGTTTCTGTGGATTGCCCAGGCATAAACTATGATCTAATTGTGAAGTTTTGCGTTTGAAATGAAAGGAAAAACGCTTGCCTCAAAAGACTTCAGAAAGTGTGGCTAACGGAAAAAGCAGCGACACCAATGACCAGTTCGCTACTTTCGCACTGACACCAGACCTATGCACGGAACAACAACCAAAATTTTCCCAAGTTCTGGGAACAATCTTTGCTATACTGCTTCTCTTTGCAAATAGCGCTTCTCGTGCACTCAAGTGTCATATGGCTGCAATAAAGACCCTATAGATTATACAATTATGTTAAGCTTGTGAGGTGCGAAATCATTGTTATTTAACCATCAGGAGCATTGTCGGGACGATCTGCTGTAAGAAAAATGTCGGATGAAAGTCGATTCTGGAAAACATGTAACGTGCTTATTAGAAGATTTGTTCTTTCTATTCGTGTACCTATGGCTGCACCTCAAAATAGTAAATAATATGTGCAGGCATTATCATCATTTTCTGGAATCAATGTGCATCTCTATCACATCAACTCATCATACGCGATTAAATAGTAATTTAACACGCGTTCAGTTTGACCACACGTTAGCGTTCGAAAGGATAGTAATGAGCTGGAAGCTTTGAGCGGGTGAATTTACGTCCAGAGCCCAACGTCCAGCAAAGCATTTTACTTCGATCGTCACACCCGAACAAATTTTCTGAGGTGCGTTCTCTGGAGCACTCGATGATACGGAAGCAGCGACGTTGCTGCCACTCTATTAAATATTTTCACTCCTTAACACCAGATCGCTCAGGCTTGGTGATGAACCAGCATTAGCAACAGCTAGCAACGCAGCTTTTAAGCGCCCATATGACCAGGCCATTGCAATACGCAGCGGCTATAAAGTGCTGCATATAAATAAAGCCGATACATATTGTATGGCGTCGATAGTCGACACGTTGCCGAAAACAAGCAAATTGAAAGCGTCGTCGGCGATGCCCTTTAGCACATGTGCCACTTTATCTGCTTCAGACATGGAGTCGTCAGTTTTGCGGCATAGAGCCAAAACGTCGAGGATGTAGGAAACGTAGGGCTCCGTAGATGTCTGAACACGAGACGCAAGAGCCTTTCTCGCGGCAACCTTGCGCCCAATGGGGTCGCCGAACAGTTCCCGTAGCTTGTCTTTGAAAATGTCCCAACTGGTTAACTCATCTTCATGCGTTTGGTGCCACACGCGTGGGGTGCCGCCGAGGTAAAAGATGGCGTTGGCGAGCATAATCGTTGGCTCCCACCTGTTATTAGCACTGGCGTATTCATATAGCTTGATCCATTCGTCAACGTCCTGTCCCTCCAGGCCAGAGAAAACACCAGGGTCGCGATGTTGGGCAACCGTGACGATTGGAGCAGGTGGACGAGCCGCGAAGCCGTTGCAGATGTGGTCTCGTCACCGGGAGGCATGGTGACAAGCTCGATGTACCGACCACTTCGGAGTTCCGTGGCGAGGACGGCGATCGCAATCCTCCACCAGAATGTTACGTGTGGAAAGACACACACGAAAGAAGCTATTTACAATATATTTACACTGGAACGAAAACCGCCAGGCCGACACCTTGCTCGAGCCAAAAGTATGGTATGGTATGGTATGCCTTATCTGAGCCAAAAGCCCAGACACACTTCATCGTCTTTCTCGCGGCGGCTCGTCTCTTTAGCATCTCTAGATGGTATCGTAATAATATGAAGGCGTAGCGGAAATTCGGCTATAAAAAAGTAGTATCATCATCTGTAGTAACACATTTCCAAGTTGTTGAGCAAATTTTGGCCAGTGCCAAAGAAGCGCTCTTAGCCAGTGCCAAAGAAGCGCTCTTAGACTTCGGAAGCGTTTTACAGCTGCCTTAATTGGAGCGGCTTTCGCTGTTTTTATTGTATGAGTTGATTTGATTTACACATATATTTTGCTTTTCCTCGATGACACCGACGTTAGCTCGTAACGTGAGTCTGCTTCAGCAGTACACAGGTGCTTCTCCGGCCGAGTTTACGTTGTAAGTACACACTCTTGAAATATACGTTAGCTAATTATTCTTTCCAGGCAATATAAAAAGCTTGTGATGCACAAATAAATGCATCGAGGTCGGCATTATACATGTGGAAAGGTTGATCTCAAAATTTGAACCGACCGTTTTAGGATCATTTCGGTGATACAAAACGCGGTTTTGCGCTATCCGCGAAACTCTATTCTTTTACTGCGTGTCCAATAATACACTATTACAATGGGTCATAACACCATATCCATCTAGGTATCGCAATTTTCAACTGGATCGACTCAGTACTTTTACATCAAGCCTCGGTGTACGCCGCAATTTATGGCATATCGTAATGTTGTTGTGGGCCCCTTCATTTGTGGTACAACTTTACGATTTTTCCAGTGTGTTCTCGAAGCTATACAGCCAAGTTTAGAATAGTTTCTTCCTGAAAAAAAAACAATATTTCGTTAGTTATTCTTCTCTACTGCCTCAAAATGCACCTGTGAAAGCATGTATTGGAAGCGAATACTTTCGACGGGGTTCCCAATTCACCGTCACGCTTGACTAGAATTTCGCCCACGCGTCGCTCGTGTAACCCTTCGCGTTGCCTCCAACCTTTATCTGGCTCCAACGTTTGGTTACAGAGGTAGGTGACAGTTTGCGCTTGCGCATCTGTGTTTATACATCGCTGTGTCTCTTTTGTTTACTCGTTGAAAATGCAACAACAATATACTCGCTGTAAAACAAAACGTTAACTTCTTTCAAAATATTATAGGCTGTCTGAAACGCGAGTTTATTAGATAACACTACTAATGGTACTGTATTATGCCACCTTGGTACTTTACAAGAGCTACCCCGGGAGTCCAGGGCATTTGGCTAACGTGCTGGTATTTGTATTAGAGGAATGACAGTTTCTTTAAATTCCCTTCGAATATTAAGCTGTTTTCAGATGCGACACCATACATAAAGAACACTTTAAGGCAGCAGTTTCACACTGATGCTGAAACTCTGCTATAGCTCTTCCATTGAAGAATTCTTTCTTGCTATTTTTAAGCCCTCTTTTGCTTTATATTTGTCTATTTCTATCAATTTATTGTGTTTTTCTGAGGTCTAGTTAGAATGAAAGATCTGCCATATCCGGTAAACCCTTTGCTTTCACTTTAGTGAGCTTAGGCAAAGTCTAAAACATTTTATTTTATTTAACAATACTGTTAATCTTATACAAGGTCATAGCAGAAAGGCCACATATATGAGTGCAGTGTAAAAAATACGTAAGCCAGGTATCTTAAACACAATGCAATACAGTGTTGCAATAATTATGCATCAAGTCAACTGTGAAAAATATAAAGGATCTAAGTACACCGAACACAGTAAAAGTAAGCAAAACAAAACTAAGTCAACAGAAAGAAAGCTAGGGAGCACAATTTTTGAGACGCGAGTACGAAATCAGAATACAGAGAACATAATACAGCTAAAAAAATGTAGAAACTAAGGTGTAAAATTAATGATGAACAACTATGCACGTATTATTTCCCCGACCAACGCTAGAAATTTTTCTAAAGTAGAAGTGGTCGTGACTGAATAGTCCAGTTGGTTCTACTCTCTGATTGCACGAATTGAATAAGAGTATTTAAAACAGTTTTAACTGTCCCTGTGTTTCAAAAGGGAATGATGTTTATGGAGTGTAGGTCTTGCACATGATAAAGAGATAACTTTAGATGTGTCATTGTTTATTTCGCCATACATTATTTGATACAAAAACTTCAGTCGGGCTAGTTTAGCTTGATTTTGTAAGGTTACCATACCATCTTGCTTTAGTAAACTAGTTGGTTAATCAGTTAGATTGGATTTATAGAAGATGAAGCTTAATGTCTTTCTCTGCACACCCTCCGGTCTGTCAAGAAGTTCTTTACTGAAAGAAAATCAAACAATGTTAGCGTACTCAAGTATTGGTTAAACAATCATACGATAAGCCAACAGTTTTGTGGTAGGTGGTGTCATTCGAAGGCGTCTTCCCAGGAAGGAGAGTCGCTTTAGTGCAGCCGATGTAGTGTTTTCAACATGCTTATTCCATCGAGATCATGGTATACCGGTAAACCCAAGTATTTATGCTCTCAAATCCAAGCCAAAGGCGTGTTATTAATAGCGTAGGAGAATTCGGATATTTCTTTCTTTCTATATAAATATTCTTAATGTTGCCGATTTCTGCGCATTTAGAGTCATCTGCCACTCCTGACACCAAGTTAAAACAAACTCAGCAGCATTATTAAGGATTTGATCATCATCATCACAATTATTTACACGATACAACATGCAGTCATCCACAAAATGATTTTTATTTACATGACACCTAGCAGGCAAATCATTTCTGAGGTAAGAAATAAAACAGGTCCCAGGGCACTACCCTGGGGTGCAATGTAAGTTACAGGGTCTAAGCTAGAAGCTTCATTAATGATTTGACCGAGCTGTGATCGGTTAGTGAAGTAGTTCTCAATCCATTCGACAACAGGACCATCGCCTAATGTGGAATGATTTTTTAACGAAGCTTTATAGGCTCAGAAGTTTCGGCGGTGGTGGTGTCACGCTGAAAAGTGGGCTGATGCTGGTGATAGAGCAGAAAGGGTTCAAGCTGAACTGCACATAACAGGGACAAAATAGAACGAAAGAGCGAAAGAGAGAGAGAAAGAAAACGTTAGAGAGAAAGAAAGCGAGAAAGAGGGAACGAAAGAATGAGTGAAAGCAAGAGAAAGAGAAATTGAGAGAGAAAAAGAGAGAAGGAAAGAGATAGATAAAGAAAGAGAGAGGAAAATAGAGAAAGAAAGAGAGAGAGAATATCCAGCCCTTCCCCTGTCGACACAATGGGCCGAGCCCTAGGATAAGTATGCTTCTGTTATAGAAGGAAGGAAAGAAAGAGTGGAGAAGGAAAGGCAGGGAGGTTAAGGGCCCATACGCGCTCAATCCGCCCTTCCGCTCCGCACGCATGCGGACCGGGGCGGAAGCCTGTCCGATCGTCTGGACGGGCGGACGCAACTTTGCCATCCGCATGCCTGCTCGTCTCTCATTGAATGGTACGAGGCGGAAGGCGTAGGACGTCATCACGGCAAACATGGCGCTTGCTCGAAGCGAAGCGAAGTGGTGACGCGAGGCCGAGGCCATAGCCGCGTCAGAAACACTCTATTTTGATCGTTCTTGTGATCCTTACTAGAGTTATCCAGCACCAACGAAGATAACCGGTGTACCCTTCCAGGCCTCATCAGTGCGTGCGATCGCCGACGGAAGCAAACCGAGTGCAGTACCTGTGTTGTATTTGCGCGAGCGTCGGAAGAAATATTTCAAGCCGTCGGCTTCGTGATTTTTTTGCCGTGCTTCGCGTATGCACTGCAAACGAGAAGGCCATCACGTATACGTGCGTTTCGAGTACGACACATGTTCAGGGCGTGGCGAAGTGAAAGGTGTCAGATCGGCGCACCCAGCGTATGCGACTTTGTATGTGTCAGCTGTGTATGCGGTTCATTGCCGCGAAGTGGTCAACGCCAGTTCTCTCCAACCTTTAGAAGTGATGACAAGATCAGTAGCGATAATATTTCTTGCCTCGTTATCGCTATCATTCCTCGTGTTCTATACTGCGTGAGCCGTTTTGCCGCCTGCGATGCGCCGTGGTGACTGCGGCGTTCGAGCCGGTTCGAGCTGTGTTGTTGCTGTTACGAAGTGTTCGCAAGATACAAATCGGGATATATATATATATATATATATGTGTGTGTGTCGCAGTGGTACTAGGTATAAAAGTGCTCGTTTTATGCGATGTGCGTATGCTCAGAAGTGAACTGTGCATAAGTGTTGCCGATCGCGTTTTCTTACGTAGTACCCCGATAGAGAAGCCCTATCACATCGACCTTTCTTTTTCGTACATGTGTCGTTTGTTGCAAAAGTTGTTACTGCACTTTTGAAGATGCTTCTATCGGTGAGGGTAATTTAGGGAAAATCACAATAGTTACATACGTCAAGACATACTGCGCTGTCCTGAAATGCGGACGCGCCTGAGCACTAGTGCTATGAATGAAAATTTCTAGCAGCCTTGATTTTTATCGTGTGGGCAGTGTTGTGAATATCAGGAATTTCTAGATTGCACGAAGTAAATAGCTTTATATTTTGTGATGCAAGCGGCTTGAATACCCAAGAATGCTAACTGCTTGGTTTTTGCTGGTGACTAAATACAGTCTATTTGTGAAGAAACCAGTGGTATTGTAGATGAATATGGTCTGGATGAGTACTGGTTACTTCCTTAAGATTAATTAAAAATTTACGCTCCCTGACAAAAACTATATGCATGTAAAAAATAACAAGACTGAGCACAGGTATGGTGATATATTCTGCTAACAGCCAGCAGAATCGCATGCAAGAAATTTTGCCCAGAGTTCTCCCTCACTGGCTGGCTATGGTCACGTTAGTAATGCAGGCAGAATAAGCTGAACCAAACTTTGTCGTTACTGTGTGCATCCACCCAATTTCGTTCTCTGGTTCGTGTCACCTGTTTTGGCATGAGCGTTCAGTTTAATGCGAACAATATTTATCACAAGGACCAGCATTATCTGACTAGGAAGTGCTATATTTTTTATCCTCTTGTTCATTCTGCCCACAGTCGATCATTACCAAATAATGTGCGTTAAACTGACTTGAGCCTGCAAAGTATGTCCATTAGGTGTTTTTCCGGTGCACTTTCATCTAGCTGTAAGCGTACTGCTATCTATCATTCATGGATGTTGGACGCTATTAGTGGTCATCTCGGTTATCTTTATTTTGCAGAGGCCATGGCTCCACTCATTCACTGAACAGTTTTCAGCTGCGCTGCCAGACTGGAAAGAGGCACCTCACCTCGTCATCCTTAAGCATTTTCATGGCCACAGTAGATTGCACCTGAGAATTAAGCTGCTATCACAATAAAAAGGGTGCCTATTGGCTGTCATGATAATATTCTAAACAGACATTTTAAGTTATGTCAGCATTAGTTATCTGATTGAAGACAGCCAATGAGGACGAAGTGGTTGCAAAATTTTCCAAGTGACTCTGCCGGCAGAATATTTGCTCCCTATGTTACATTAGCCACCATGTTTTGGTCAGTGTGCTGCATTTTTTGCACAAATTTACTACCCAGGCTGATAAGATATTGTCAAAACATCAATTTTAGTCTGACACACATGGACACTTCTTTATTTTGTCACATTCTGGAAATGGTACCCAAGCGCAGCTCAGATTAGCAACATCAGCTTAACGTATTCACGCAGTTGAGTTCCTGCATGTGAGAAAAGAAATCATTGCGAAACTAATAGTAATTAGTCCACTAAAAAAGTTATTCCTATTTACGTATTGATTGTGTAAGTTGTGCTGTTCATTTTATGCTCACAGTAACACGTAAACATAAATTGTATGCGTACATTGCATTTACATGCATGAGTGTGAATAAAACAGCATAACTTCTAATATCAAGACATGTCACACCAACTCGACCCCATGAAAGACTCTCTATACGGTATTCAGCTGGTCTTATTTCAATTTTATCATGTGATGCAGTTACATTTCTTACCTGTATGTAAACCAGTTTATCAACTGTATCCGCTGAATGTGAGAATGCATATTTTAGACCAATGACAGTACCTGAGGCAGCAGCTTTTTATTTATCCTTTGCCATCACTTATTAGAGGGGTCTTGTCGATTATGCCGTCTGAACAACTCGTATAAAGTTCTGTGTTTAGTATACCAGCACTGAAATACTGAACACAGCTACACTACTTTGTACACTAGTGAGAGAATTCCACAGCTCATCGTTCTGTCACATGTTGTTCAATCATAAATGGTGACTGCATTTGGTGTCATGTTCTATGCTCATTTTCACTTGGGCCTTTCAATGAAGTGAAATCTGCCTCTTCAACAGTGAATTTAGTGGAAAGCCACCACTGAACCAATAGCTCCAATACCAATTCCTGCATGCTTTTAGCCAGTCAGATTGTGTGCGGAAACTATGCATGCATCCCTTCAGCTTCACTAATAATCACACAGCTGAAGCTGCTACATATAGTTAAGTCATTGATATAGGCAGAGGAAGAGGTCCTTACGCAACTGTCACTCATCACTTAATATGGGAATGACCCAAACCTTCGTGAGCTATATGTGAGCTGAAGCTGCTACATATAGTTAAGTCATTGATATAGGCAGAGGAAGATGTACTTATGCAACTGTCACTCATCACTTGAAATGGGAATGACCCTAACCTTCGTGAGCTTATCGGATCGCAACCATATGACAGCACAAGGGGGAACTAAGCTGTAAAATAGTGCCACCATCTCAGCTGGCTTGTCATGATGCTCTTGCCTGCTGGTTTCTTGTTTATATTTAATAGCCTTTCTATGTTATGAATTCACAGCTTTCATAACGGTTACTGCACTAATGAAGGCACTGCACACGTACTCCTACTGAAGGAGGTATCTCTACATGTAGAGCAGAGAGAATTTATGGGTAAGTTAAAAAATATACAGGTGTAAATACGTCAAACAAAATATTTTCACATTAGAAGATATTCCACCGGCAATGAATGCACATTCAGAACAGGCAATAAGGGCCATGTGAGGAAAATGGAGATGTGTGGTGCCGAAAACCTGCTTGCCTTTTGAATATAGACGTCAAAAAAATTCCAATCTGCACTGTCTTCTGTGTCGGAGGATAGAATATTAAAGTAGAGGTGCAAAACGGGTCTTGTATGCAGTAGTCTATTATATACGTGCTACTCAAGTTGCACCAAACGCAGCTATCAATGTGCAAAGCATTGGACAAGTGACCATGTGTGTGTCTGACACATTAAAAAGCTCTTGCACTGATCATTCTGAGCTCTAAATGTGAAATGCATGCTGTTTTCAGCTACAAATAGTGCATATATATATGCACCACAAAGAGCTGCACCACAAAGTGCTGATGTGACAAAAAATTGCGTACACCTGAGTGTTATATTGCTTTTCGTGCAGTGCTATGGTGCATTTCAAAGTGTCTCCGTTTACTCAGTACAGTTTCGAATTTACAGATTGCTTCACATGTTGATAGCTAAAAACCACCGAGAAAACCTCAGGAAACTACTTGCATTATGACTGAGAGGGCACAACACGAGTATTTCTGTGCTGTCCTTCCTGTTCAGTGGCGTGGTTTTGCACTATAAATGTAAAATGTCACACCAGCAAAGCTGAGCATCCACCCTTACCTTTCAAATGCATTTTTGAATGCTAGGTAGTCATGCTGATAAGCACATTCTGCCAGCATATCTGCACCACCTTAATTTAGGCGCGATTCAGAGGGTTGTTTGTGCATAGCCAAGCTGTTCTGGCGTGCCTGCAAGAATACAGCAGTGCCTGGTGGCACCGTATAGTTCAGGCGTAACAGTGAACAACTACTAAAGAAATCTACTGATACTAAGCTGACCCATATGCAGCAGCATTATATTACGTAAGCCACACGCAAAGTTGCTTTCAGTGTACTGAAAAAACCACAGCTTTGATTTGTCAAGTTATTTTACTGCACACACACACACAGCGCTGCAATAAAGACTTACAATGGTGAGCAAGGCAGCAAGCAATGAAAGATTACTTGTGATGTGCGGATTTGAATAGTACATGTGAATGAATAGCCAATTCACCAGTATTGTTTTCTTCTGGAACAACTTTATGTTTGGTACAGAGGCTGAGCCACTGTGGCCTCCCGACTGCAAATTTCAGTGATGTCTTTCACGGTGCTCATGGGGGTACCATTCATTTGGCTACTTGAATAGTGAATAGATAGATAATGGAGCATACCATTCTTGCAGTTTTATGCAGAACACCTCGCCCATTATTCACAAAGCTCAACCAAAGGACTTATTCGTTGGTTTGTTATGAAAATAAAAAGTGCCAATAAATGTTTCCTCACTTTCTGTGCGGACCTGTCTTCCGCCATATGAGCTTTCATTTCATTGTCATGTGCATGTTAAAGCAGCTACTAATTAAGAAAGACAAAAACAAAACCACTTACTACATCAACCTTTTCACACCACGAGCGATCACTGAGCTCACAGCAAAGCTAAGTCACTTAATAATCTTAGTTTGCTGTCAAATAAAATACAGGTCCTGGCCAGCTGTTTGTCATGGTATGCATTTTTTTTTTCATTTTTCTAAAATCTGGCTGTGCATCAGCTAGCTAGGTTGTTGCTACATAAATGCATAGACAACGTGTAGCCCATGCTCAACTCGGTAAAATAACCTGAGTAGAGCTTACAATAGTTTACTTATGTGCATCCTGTGTGAACTTATTTTTCTTGTATAGAGTGATCGAAATAGAACACGCATGTATGATGCTGACAGTATCAAACGGTCTCAAGTCAATCATCTATAAGTGTTTTTCACTAAAAGTGAGGCTTCAGCTATGGCGAAGCGATATGTACTCAATGAACGGTGTAGAAGATGGTCTTCAACTTCAGGCAATTGCAAGCTTTTTTTGAACATCAACCCAGAACTGCAATCAAGGCTACCATAATGTCTACCACGGCATCTGGAGACCTTTTGTTTCACCGGCTTCGACTGAATGTTGCATACATGAACATTCTTCGTTTTTGCAATGGCCAGAGCACAAATCCATACTTTGACAACTTGGCACCATGTAATCTCTAGAGCACATATTGCTTGAGTGCCCAGCTTATAGAGACGAGCGACATCGATATAAAATGAACATCGAAAAGCTCGACCAAGGCCCCTTGACATTGACATAGATGCTTGGTTCCTGGTCTTGCCCATCAAAACAGCAGACTTATTGATTTAATGTATTGAAGTTTGCTGTCTAAACTAAGACTAACGGAAATCGTCTCATCAAGACTGATCTTATTTTCTTTTGCATTTGCCATCTACCTTCATCACCTCGAACGCTTACTCTACTGCTAATAACATGACACGAGCTGCATTTTTTTATTTTCCTTCTGCTTACCTGTTTCTAGGGCCTTACCTCTCCGTCCCATTCGCTGCAACGTAGCATGTAGGCGAAAATATGCTTACTTAACACTCTGCATTTTCAATAAAGAGCTTTCTCTCTCTCTCTCTCTCTCTCTCTCTCTCTCTCTGAGTAGTCAAGGGGCAACAGATTGGCCACTCAGGCTGACAAGAAAGAATGTAATTATTTGATTTCACTTGAAATAAGTTGTCTTATCTAGAGCACTGCACGGGCTCGGGCTTACCCGAAAGCCCGGGCCCGGCCCGGCCCGTGGGCCGGGCCGGGCCGCGTAGAACAGTTTTTTCACGGGCTCGGGCCGGGCTCGGGCACTGCGTGTGCTTTTTGACCCGGGCCCGGGCCGGGCTCGGGTTTTTTGACGCGGGTCCGGGCCGGGCTCGGGCTTTCTGGTGGTGTGCATGTAACGTGCAGCGAGTTATTCTCGGGCGTCTCAACTCTGAAAAACATTATTTTTCGGTCTCGGGCCGGGTTCGCGCCGGTTTCGAGTCGGGCTCAGGCCGGGCTCGGGCCTAAGGTAAAGGGGTGGCGGGCCAGGGCCGGGCCCGGGTCTCGCCATAAAAGTTTTGATCGGGCTCGGGCGGGCCGCCCAACGTAAAAACGGGCCCGGGCCGGGCCCGGGCTGAAAAAATCGGCCCGTGCAGTGCTCTAGTCTTATCAGCAATATAAATTACTATTTGCTTTCAAATAAATATGCTGCTTGAAAACATCTCATGAGTACGTGTCTGCATGAGGTGACCACTATACGTACATATTGCTTTTATGCCAGTCATAATGAATTGTACCCACTTGCTGCTTAACCTTCAATTCCTCGCTGCGTCAAGTTAAGAACTTATGCACAACCTTTTTACACACGGTGAGAACTTCATTCATGACTGAGCACCTCTTCTAAGGTTTTATTTTGTTTGAAAAGCTTGCGCAGCAAGAATTCAAATTCTAAGACAATGCCACACTTCCTCTTTATATATGCAAAAAAAAGGAAAAGGCATTTCATGTACCCAAGTGCTTTAAGCACACTCTTAAAATTGGCAGAGTGAAAAAAATATGAACAATTGCAAATGCAAGCATATCAGCAAGACGTACTCAGAGCCTCACACTCGTGCTGAATAGTAAGGAGGGCTGTCTTGTCGACCTACGCAGCTGTATTCCGCGACAGTTGTGCGTGTGTTCCCTGTTCTTGCAAACTGTCACTAGCACTACAGAAACGGCGCCATCGCACCGAACACGGGGATTTCGGTCGAATCGCTCGGCGATACTATCGCTTTGCGTAACGTACGTAGAATGCGGCACGTTGAATGATTCGAGAGGTTTTGCTCAACCAGCCAAGGCAGCGCGCACTGACAGTGATCGTCTTAGAATACGTCCCATGTTGCGACATGAGGCGATTGCAATACATTTTTAAAGGGTTGCGCAGATAGGATGATTGTGCGGTGTTTCGAACAAGGATGACGATGCCAATGCAATAAATGCGGCTGCAGAACAGAATGTGACAGCCTAGAGTCGCATTTTCACAAGCCAGTTTCTTTCAAAAATCTAAGCAGTCCTTTTGTCGCCTTAAGCTGTGATGTCTTCTGTCGACGACATGTGCAAATCTTTTCAACTGACATTGGCCTATTGTCGACGTGCACTAAAATGGACGCCAGGGGCTGTCTCTGAACATTATATTCAGGACAGCCGCATAAAATGTGTTCTAGCGTCTCCTCACAAAGACAGGTATTGCAAAGCGCGTTGTCGGCCATTCCAATGAGAAAAGAGCAAGATTTCGTAAATGCCACCCCTAGCCATAAGCGATAAACATAAACAAAGCATCGGACGCGGTTCCATACCTTGAAAACAAATTTACCAGATCGAAAAAAAAAGCTGTCAGCCCTTCCACTGGGGTGGAGATGGAAGACCAGCGAAGCTGCTTTATGGTGGAAATTATGTATTTCCAGTCATGACTATTAAGATGTGATGGTGTGATTGGTTATTTGAACTATTAAAGAATGAGAAATATATATGATCTGGAGGTTTTTATTTATTCAGTGGCCACAGGGACCATGGCCTTATGGTCGCTACGGTACGCCGCCATATGGTGCAGGGCAAAGGTTGGCACGTTCTTCATAAACACCATAAACACGTCACCAACGCCGCGCGCGTTCGGTGCGAACGCGGACAAAACGCCGCCGCCGTCGACAGCAGTTGTGCGCGTTGTTTGTGTGACCGCACACAACCGCTGTCAAAACACTTGCTACGTGACGAACGGCTAAGCGCCGTTGAACACTGTTGGAGGAGAGGCGGGCGAGAGCCCAGAGAGAGTCGGCGGCAGAGGCCGGCAGGGCTGCGCGCATGCGCCGCAGTGGGAGAGCAGGCACGCGCACGCAGTCTAGGGCAACGTTCATAAAGTATCTATTGACCCTTTGCGCGGCGCTCCCGTGGGCGCTGCCATGTTTGATCACGTGGTGACGCGTCCATTGCTTGCCTCAGCCGCCTCCGTTGCCTCCGTGTTTACAATGCAAGCGCGTGACGCCGGTGCGGTGCAGCAAACCTCCGTTTCGACGCATATCGTAGACGGTGACTGTGTAGACGACACGAAGCTTTGGTCACAGCTTTAGAGGACATGTAAGTGCTTTTAGAGCCCATTACGCCTTGTCCAAACGGCGCGAGCAGCGTATACGGTGTTTGTACTAAAAACGAGGCTAGAAATGCATTCCAAGCTGTCCAAACTTTCCGCTTATGAATTAAATCGGGATCAGTGTGCTCTGCGTTCTTTATTTGGCAAACACTTTGAACCAGCGGCTTGTCATATTTCTGACTTAGTAAAGTTCCTCGATCGGTGCGGCCACTATCTGATTGTTTATTTTCAGCGTAATCATTCACAGGTGTGCTCTGCTGCGATAAATTTGTTCTTGCTGCGCACAAAGGCTTGGAATGTAAATGTTCTGTACTTTGCGATAGCTCGTAGCAAAGACGTATTATCGCTAGTCCCTCGCTTATTCTGTGGACCATCACGAAACATTCAGCCTCCAACCTTCGTGTTTTGTCGGTGTGGTCGCCGTCACTCATGCTTCGGCACATTGATTCAAGTGTGCGCCTATTCACTCACACGTTGGCGATAGGGTGGGCGTAAGTTCTCGTGCGAGTAAGGGTGGATGTGTGTAGATAACGTGCGGGAAACTTACTATTCCAGTAAGTGGCACTACTTCATTTTGTAACGAGCGGTACTCAATCCCAAGTGCCGACGTTCCGGAGTGAAGTCCTTTCTTTGGAGGTTAGCTATACAGCGCAGGCGGATGAAATATTTTTTTTATCCTTGAGGAAAGCCGTGCATCGCGAAGGGCGGCAACACAGGCAGTCCTTATGTAGCAGTGGTGACATAGGTTCATTCCATTCATTAATATGTGAATCACTATTTTTGCAGCGAACTACCGCACACGTCTTCCCTTTATCGTTACACATTTTGGAGTATGAATTGGACACAGTGCATTAACGCACACCCAGATGCATTTTCGACAGCTGATCGCAGAGTAGCAGGGCAGAAGCAGTAATGGTTTCGTATTCGTGCGCATTCGCTGAGGCAACGTATGGCGCGCGGCCGAAAGCGCCATCTCGTTCCTCTAGAGCAAACTGCTCCGCGAAAAGGGTCAATAAACGTTGGTCTGGGGTGCCTCGATGCCCTCCTCGCCCAGCACTCCCCTTGCACTGGGAAGTCGCGTTTGCTCTCCACCGTGCGTTCGCTCCCCGTGAAAGCGTGCGTCCCTCGCCCTCGTGCGCTTTCGCTCGCACATACAGCATAGGGCCAATGAGAGTTTTTTTTTTCCTATTGCCGGACGCCACGATCGAAAGGTGAGCCCTTAAAGGGACCCTGAAACGATTTTGACGATTTTGTACAAACGTACTGAGTCGTTAAAGTAGGTCCTTTTGATCATTAATTCACGCATCTAAGCACTCCACTTAAAGCGTGTAATTTATTATATGCTTTTGAAAAGGTACATAGCTGCCGATCGTAGCACGCCAATCGGCTGAGTTTTGTGCCCAAGTGACGCGATTTGCCCATAGCACGTCACTGGGCCAGCTATCCGATTGGCTGCCCAGGGCGCGTCATCGATAATTTTTCCCACATTATGGTGAACAAATGTTGTTCGTAATAGTTTTGATGTTAGTTAATTTGTTTCTATAAAAAGAAAGTAACAGAAAGATAATGTACAAAGACATGTATCAATACACTAAAAGCACTTCCGGCCCACAGCAAGCGTCGTCTGCTTGTGTTAAAACGAGCTCCGTGTTGACGAGAGCTGCGCGGTCAGTGTTGGTCTTGTTCTTTCTTTTCGCGAGCACCATGGTTCGCCCTTGTTGCGTTGTGGACTACCAACGTAGTGATCGACGACATGTCAAGCTGCAACACCGTGCCTCGCTGCAAGGCAGCAGATGAGCGGAGTGGCTGCAGCGCATCGTACTTTCGGTATCCAAACCAATCCAAACGGCGCCATTACGGCCTTTGCGGCCGTCGCTTCACGTCGAAGGTTTGCCACAATAGATTTTAGCGTGTCCGGTATTCACGTAAAGGCAAGCGCAAGTGTACTGCCCGCTTTACCACGTTACAGTGGCCACTGTAACCACGTTTTACGTGATGAACGGAGGCGCAAAAGTGAACTGCCTGCACGGTGCAGCCACCTGGCGGCACAAAGCTCAGCCAAACACACATCTAATACAGCAGTAACCAAGTTTTTTCTACTTCGCTGCTGGCTCAAATTTTTGGCAGGAGGGTAATCTTGAACACGTTGTCATGTTTAAAATCACTGGTTACGGGAATATTAGCTCTGTATTTGGCACGACCTACTGTCACGGCACGACCTACTACGCCAGCGCTCCTGTTCTAGTTCATATTTCCGCCACTACGAGCCTTATGGCGCTACTAGTTACCCTATCTTAGGTAGCCTACAAGTAACGCCCCACCCTATCTTAGGGAGCCTACATCCAAGCGCTGTTTTAAAACAGCGCTTGCATGTAGGCTCCCTAACCTATCTCGCCGCACGTTTGCTGTCGTCTGCTCGCGCCAACCGGCGATGTTTGCGTGGGTATGCACTTTGTACGACAAAGAAAAGGAGCAAAGGTACGTTGAATGAGCAAAATCAACAATAATGCCGCACTGCTAGGTGACTTTGTGTAAATCACGGCAGGGTAAGACGTCTAGCATATGCGCCTTACATTGAGTTCCGCTTTACGCACCCGAGTGAAAAAAAAAAGTTGTCGCAGTTTCACCTGAAAGGTGAAGCATCAATTGCGATAGCAAATTAGTAGAGAGCTATACGGAGTAAGGATAGTAGTTTTATCAACTGTATAAACTTGGACATGCAGCAGCACCGGCAACACGCAGAACTGTTGTCGACGCCGTCGGCGTTTCGCCCGCGTTTGCTCAAAATGCGTGCGGTGTTGGTGACTGTTGCCGGAGCCTGTGATATAAATAGGCACTTGGTACCGCAGCTAAACGTCGCCTCCCTTCCCTCCCCCTCCCCCCCTCTCCGCCACGGCCTCTCGCGCATCGGAAGAAGGCGCGTTTGCTCTACATATATGGTGATTGTAAAGGAGGAAAGAGATACCTACTTCTGCAGCCCTTAAGGGAGCACGGCGCAGAACGCGCGTTTGTTCTCCGCGGTGCGTTCACTCCCCGTGAAAGCGCGCCCCTCGCGCCCTTTCACTCGCACATACAGCGTTCGGCGCGCGGCGACGATTTAATCTCCATTGACGTCATGCGGAACCTCACGGCGACGGCGACGCCGACGGCAGAAATCTGCTTTTGAGTGTCCATATAATTGCTATCGCAATAAAATAGATCAAGGCGTGCAGTTTCTAGAAAAGGTGAGGCTGCCCTAGGGTTATTTGGCGTGCCTAAAATGCAGATACATGCTTTAAATTGTTATACGTAGGTGTTCTGTGATTAAAGAGCTGTGCCCGTACATTTATTGTCACTTAATGGCATTTCCCGAATACCTTCGGCACCGTTATCAAATTTGCATTGCGAGCACCCGAGGCAGGGGTTGTACGAAATATTTTATTGCGATAGCAATTATATGGACACTCAAAAGCAGATTTCTGCCGTCGCCGTCGCCGTGAGGTTCCGTATGACGTCAATGGAGATGAAATCGTCGCCGCGCGCCGCCGAACCCTGTATGTGCGAGTGAAAGGGCGCGAGGGACGTGCTCTTTCACGGGGAGTGAACGCACGGCGGTGAAAAAACGCGCGTTCTGCGCCGTGCTTCCTTAAGGGCTGCAGAAGTAGGCGTCTCTTTCCTCCTTTACAATCACCATATATGTAGAGCAAACGCGCCTTCTTCCGACGCGCGAGAGGCCGTGGGGGAGGGGGGTAGGGGGAGGGAAGGGAGGCGACGTTTAGCTGCGGCACCAAGTGCCTATTTATAGCTCCTTTCTCCCCCACTTACCCCTTCCCGTTGGCGCTGAGCCGTGCTACCTCAAGGGCTGCAGAAGATAGCGTCAACATTTCCCTTTCCACATGAACCACTTACTACTTACTACTACTATTTATATCAGAGGCTCCGGCAACAGTCACCAACGCCGCAGGCATTTTGAGCGAACGCGGGCAAAACGCCGACGGCGTCGACAACAGTTCTGCGCGTTGCCGGTGCTGCTGCATGTCCGAGTTTATACAGCTGATAAAGCTAATGTCATTACTCCGTACAGCTCTCTACAAATTTGCTATCGCAATTGATGCTTCGCCTTTCAGGTGAAACTGCGACAACTTTTTTGCAATAAAGGCCAGAATATGACATAAAGACGGAAAGTAAGATGTACTGCTTTCAATGAATAAATGAACAACTTCATTTGCCAGGATTCAAACCCTGCAGGATCTGCGGGGGTGGGAGGCGGCAGAGACATCTACTCGTGGTAGAGCCCCGTCACCTCCACGGCCCAGCGCTGGACGTCGTCCTACAGTCCAGGCTCGGAGCTGCCTAGGGCAGCCCCCCACAGCTCCACACTCTGAAGGCGGGGGAGGGGGTTGGTCGGGGCATTCTAGAAGTATGTGGTACGTTATAGTTAGCATAATGGGCTGCACAAATATAGTGAAACGAGGTGCAAGCACATACGTTATACAGTCGAATTTTATGCAGTAAATAAACGGTCCTCGGTCGTATACATTACGCGCGTCGCAAAGCTTATCACAGAACGGCAAGTTATGAATGGTACAAACAGATGCACCACAATCTTCAATGAGAGTTTAGAAGATTGCGAAGTTGATAGTGCCCAGACTTGCACACTGGGCCTTGGAATTTTATGGCATATTGCCGACTTTCCTGAACAGTACAATTCTCCTTAGACACTCTCTGGGACCCAAAATATTTGTTAAAGAGTTCCGAACAAATCTAGCAACATGAAAACATTCAGTGCCAGCTAAGAAAGAAAAAAAAAGAAAAAAATTCAACTGCCCTCCAAGCGACCGCTGGAAATAGTATTTACACAGGAGGGCTCTACTGAAGACCGAATATGGTTCGTTAAGCTCGTGCACGACAAATAAGCCCATTTCTCACTTGCACGGTCAACGAAAGAAAGAAACGTACGCAACATCAGTTATTTGCTGAAGAACCGAATAGTACACCAGTCTTGGTGCAGTTGCTTCTTTTGTAAATAAACGCTTTGGAATGTTGGCTGAAGTGCAGACAAACATTCTCACTATCACAAACATTACAATAAATCAAAATATGCCTAAATTTGAGCATGTTGCGTGAGCGAAGCACTTGTACAGCGCGCCCGCGTGTGCTGTAACCATTGCCCGTCGATGCTCGGGTGGGTAACTCGAGCGCCCCCTTAGCGGCGAACTCTGGAACGAGAACCGGCGCAGGCAGCTCCATAGAGAGCCGCCAGCTGAGCAGATCAGTATTTGCGTAGGTCGTGGTATTTGGCTGGTTAAGCTCTGCGCCACCAGATGGCTGCACCGCGTATGCCGATCAGGCTGCTCACGTACGTACGTCTACGAAGCTCCCTCATCACAACGGTATGGAGGGGCTTTAGTTTGCGCCTCTGGCTATCCGTCAAAATACCCAGCTCGCCTGTGGTTACCGGATACTGGACACGCTCGGCGCTGCTACAGAACGCTCGCAAAACATGCTGCTTGATCGCTCTCGCTGGGCATCAACGGCCGGGCGACTAGCGGAGAGGTTGGAGAGCGTTCGCGCGCTGGCTCCAAGACAACCGGAAATAGGTGAGAACACGTCACAACATGACGTAGAGCCAGCGAAGGCGGAGCTTAGCCCCGATCACTCGGCGAACGAATTGAGGAGGAAATACATGGCTAGGGAGGAGGGTAACTTATAATCATCCGTAGTTCTCTTAATATGAGACGCTTCACTTAAATTGTGACGCGAATGTTTTACTGTAGCTGTACCCTACGCGCCTACAAAATTTGTCCGAACCGTTTCAGGGACCCTTTAACAGCTTCTCTCTAAAGTTATGTCGCCTGAGTGTAGGGGCGGCAGTGCACTGGAGCCCGATAAGCCCACGGTAAAGAAAAAAAATGGAGGACGCTGAAGCTTCGTTTTTAAGAGTGGAACGCGATAGCATTCAAAGATCCCTGACTGCTTCTCACGCTTCCAGACAACTGCAGCTTAAGCAACCGTAATGGTTACCGGGTAACACTGGCGGCGAACGCTATGGACGAAAGCGAGCTTTCTGGTCGAAACGCGGCCTCTTGCGTGGGGCGATCCCGGAGATATTGCACAGCCGCACCAAAAAAAATGCATAATTTTCAAGTTCCCGTTTTTGTATCGTACTTTTAATATTTCAGTCTGAGAAGATTTAACATAAAAGGCATGCGCTGTTGGTGTGTTGTTTCATGACATTTGTTTGTGGATTGTCATTCTCAAAATTCCGATGAACAGCTTTGCCAAGAATGCAAGACAAGGTATGAGCAACATTAATGATAGAATATATACATGTACCTAAATATATTCGGAGGGCCTGCGTGGTTGGGGATGATTTTCTCCGCCACCTCATTGTAGGCCGGTTGCCGACACCGGATTTTCTGCGACACGAAAATTGTTTTCTGCAGAACGAAAGGTCGACGGCAAGCTCAAGAACGGAACGTGGCTCCAAATATTCCAGCCTCAAAGCTGTGGGCGCAGGCGTTATAGATCAAGCCAGATATACATGCTAGGAATGAAACTGCAGCAACAGCCTAATAAATTATTCGCGTGCCTGTCACAGAGTGACGCAACACCATCTGTTTTTCTGCGGGGACACATAGTGTACGTGTATGCTTGCTCTTTACGCCGTCAGGCGCAAAGGCTCGTATTGTCTGTATCTGCGTGCGCTGTATGCGTTAATTTAGAGCCAGTCTGATGAAACTGATGCTGATATATACTAGAAACGGTGACTAAAGACGTGTCCGTATCAGCGCCTAGCTCTGGAGTACCACGTGGCGAGAAAACAAGATTTTCTACTTCCCAATAGAAAAACAAAACTGGCCGGATTGAATAGAAGGCCCTTTGTAGGCTTTCATTCCACGCAGCGCGGATGCTTTTGTTGGAAATAAAAATAGAAGCAAAGCGGGGTCGGCTGTGCAATGCTTGATAAGCTGAGATTGCAATTTCTTGGCTTGTTTATATAGCAAAGGGCAAGCGCTTCGCCGAGCCATGGCGTGAATCCTTGCTGAATTTCTATGCGTGCGTGCTTGTGTGAGTTATCTGTTCGAAATTTTCCTGTCTTTGCTGACAATCGTTGCTGTTGCTGCTACAGCTATCTTGCCGAACAGTTCGCGGAAAGGACAGCACTCCTATACAAAGAACCGGCTAATGTATAGCCCGATTTGTACTATACCTAAAGAAATGTCAATGGCCAGCTCTGTTCTCTACAAGTTTACGCAGTGAAACGGCAAAAGAAACCGAATAACACCCGTGCAAGAAATACACGCCTTCAAGCGTATGATTCCTTTACAAACTTCACGTATCATCACATGTACATAATTATAAATAATTTCCGCGTGTTACCACTTCAAAACTACGATCCGAATATGAGGCAAATCGTTATGCGGGAAAAGGCGTCCGTGGCCAAATGATTACAATATGGGGCTTTCGTGCTAGAAATAACATTCACAGGGGTTGCAATGTTGGTTTTTTGGTAACGCATCTTGAAGGGTTTACGGTAGTGCGATTAGAAGACAGGGCAAAAGAAGACACACAGGGTCACACACGGCGCCGTGTTTATCGTGTGTGTCCCCATGTGTCTTCTTTTCTCCTGTCTTGTAATCGCGCTACCGTAAACCCTTCAAAATCTGTGCTAGAGATCTTCTGTTCTAATCTTGCACATGAACTATTTTGCTGATTTTTTAAGAAACCATAATTTCGCCGTAAGTGCCAAACAATTAATGGAATAGCAACATCTTAGAATATTTCATGAAATAAGGCCCGTAGCTTTCGTGACAGTACGAATTGCAGTAAACATAAGCTCGCTAAGTGAACAGGAGTGGAGTGATGTGCGCAGACACACATGGACAAAACAAATCAGGCAAGTTTGCACTCGGTCGCGCAGAGCTTAGGCACAGCGAAGCTTACTGGCTGCTACTGCTAGATATTTTTTTTTATTTAAAAATACCTTACAGGCCTCCATTGAGGCATTGAGTAAGGGGGGCAGTACACAGAAAACACACAGAAAATACATAGAATATATGACATACATAAAACAGTAGCAATTGACATAACACAACGGGATCCTCAACCGCAGTACTAACGCGACATAGTGATATAGCGGTAAACACGGCGACATAAAGGTACCATCACTATACAATAAGGTGCAAGAACGTAGTGTAAATACAAGAATGCGTGATGCGACAATCATGAAATTTCACATTTTATTAGACATATAGTCTGTCAAGGCGTCACGGAATGAATCATGGTTTGGACAGGCATGCGATGGTATCCGGGAGAGAATTACAAAACCTGACGGCACGAGGAAGGGCAGAGTATTGGAATGCTTGAGTAGAACCGTAAATGCGGGCACGGCTGAAATTATTATGAAGCCTGTGTGACGTGGAGTAGGGTCGTTTCAAGCATGTCGGTGCTCGAGTGGAATGAATGAATTCGTGAAACAGTGTTAACAGGGCAATGTCTCGGCAAGTGTTCAGAGATTATAATGAAAGTTTGTTTTATTTGAGTTATACTGGACTGGTAGCTGTAATCGTTTAAGATGAAACGGCTTGCCCTATTTTGAATCCGTGCTAGCGGTTCAATTAAGTAATTTTTGTTGAGGGGGCCAAATGGGAGACGTGTACTCCAGCTGGGACCGAACGAGAGTTACATAAGCTAGCTTGCGAACATTTTAAGGGACGTTCCTTAAGTTGCGTCCCAGGTATCCAAACGATCGGGAAGCGTTAGCTGAAATAGACGTTATGTGTTCTGACCTAGAAATATTCGATGTGGATAGCATTCCTAGGTACTTATATTGATTAGTCATTGCAACAGGGTAATTATTAATATGATATAGATACGACGAAGTTGTCGGCTTCCGAGTAAACGACATTACTTTGTACTTTGAGGTATTTAAAGTCATTATTCATTTGTTGCACGACCTAATAATTTGTTCAAGGTCTTGCTGAAGAACGAGATGATCGTCTGAACTTTTAATTGGGCGATAAATTATGCAGTCGTCGGCGAATATTCTTATAGTGGATGACACATTGTGTGGTAGGTCATTAATAAAGATGAGGAAAAATAAAGCACCGAGGACGCTACCCTGTGGGACACCAGAAGAAACGTCTGCTATGGAGAAAGAGCTGTTATTTGCAATAGTAAACTGCTGGCGATTTGACAGAACGTTACGGAGCCATGACAAGGTAAGACAGTCCAATTTGAGTGCGGAGAGTTTTGATGTTAGGGGACAATGTGCGACACGGTCAAAAGCCTTCGAAAAAATCAAGAAAAAAGCAATCAATTTGTACGTTATAATTCAAGTTAGTGTGTAGATCTGTTGTAAATTCAAGTAATTGGGTCTCGCATGAGAAGCCCTTCCTAAAACCATGCTGATTATGAAAAAAGAATTTGTCAGTCTAAAGGTGTCTGCAAATCTGTGAAGCGATAAAATGTTCGAGCAATTTGCAGGAAATGCGTGTCAAGGAGATGGGACGATAATTTTCACAAGATTTTCTGTTGCCATTTTTAATTACAGGTATAACTTTTGCCATCTTCCCGTCTGTGGGAACGTGGCCAGTCGCAAGTGACTGTCTGAATATGTGAAGGAGAATTTTGCTTGATACGGATACGGTATTCTTTAAAATCTTTGAGTTTATACCATCTACGCCGCATAAAGAAGACATCTTAAGGTTATTTATGAGAGAAGAAAGGCCCTCCAAAGTGACTTCAATAGGTTCCATGTATTGGTAGCTAAACTCTGAAACACATGGTATGTTTGCAGTGTCCTCCTGTGTAAACACAGAGCTGAAAAATGAATTGAAAGCCGATGAAAATTCGCTGTCTGGAACAAGCATACTACTGCTGTTTTGTAAGGACACCTGATCGGATTCGTTGTTCGGCTTTATTGTTTTCCAAAACTTAGCTGGATTGTTTTTGAGTAGCTCTGGAAGATCATTAGAAAAATATTTCTTCTTATCTTCACCTAAAGCTGAGCAGTGCGGTTTGAGATGAGCTTTGTAATTCTGCCACGCAGCTGATGTGCGAGTTCTCTTAGCAATACTATACAAAGCATTTTTTCTTATTCCTCATGCACTGAAGCTTTTTAGTAAACCAAAGCTTTAACTTATAATTCGTTATATTTACGAGTGGAGCATACTTGTCTACTAACGCACACAGTGTATTTTTAAACAGTATCCAGTTTTCTTCAACGGATCTACTGTAAAATGATGGCCACACCGTGTTTACGAAAAAAGTTTCATGTTCCGAGATTATTGTGCTATAATTACCTTTATTGTAATCACGAATTTGCTTACTGGTAACACCGGTAACCTGTGGCGTTATTTTTATTGTTATTTGGAGTAAATGGTCATCGCTGAAGCCATCCAAGTGTTCTATGTGACCCATAGTTTTAGGTGCAGTACTAAAAAGAAGGTCGAGAACATTGGAACCACGTGTAGGTTTTGTAACAGCTTGAACGAAATTGAAATCTAAAGACAAATTGATGAATTCAGACTTATTGATGAATTCAGATTTATGGCCTCTGCATGCACGCGTGAAAGAAGCCCGCAAATGCGCGCAAAGTGCCGCGAACGGCCAGTCGCGCGGCAATTCTGCGTGTATTCGCGGGCTTCTTTCACACTCGGAAAAACGCATTTATGTAGCACGTATTGAGCAACAGAGAGTTGTATCGGTAGTTTTCATGGTGCTCTACAATCTTCTCATTGACACTTTGATAATTAGGACAGTACTTCTCGAGTTACATAATTGGTTACGATTACCTAATTAAAGCTCAGTAACGAAAAAATTACTGGCGGCGACTCCACTGTACTGGAAATAATACACACTAGGTTTTCTTCGCGTAACGCCGTTCCTCTTTTTTAAAATCGTGCTGCATGATAGCTGGGACAGGGTTTAATGAAATAGGAACGGCGTTACGCGAAGCAAACCTAGTAGTGCGTATTGTTTCGAGTACAGTGGAGTAGCCACCAGTAAATTTTTCGTTACTGAGATTTAATTAGCGAATTGTAATCAATTATCTAACTCGAGAAGTACTGTCGAGAAGTATCAAAGTGTCACTGAGAAAATTGTACAGCAACATGAAAAACTAACGATACAGCTTTCTGTTGCTCGCTACATAAATGTGTTTTTCCGAGTATGAAGGGATCGCGTCGTATCAATTTCTTCCCCGCTTTTTTTAGCAATACTATAAACATGTCTTGCGTATCTCGACTGCTGACCGATTGATGAATCCGTCCACCAGAAATCCAAGCGCAAATGGTAGGTGTACGTTAATTACGGGTATCACTGGGGGAGCAATTACTGGGGAATTACGAGTATCGTTGGGGAAGGTGACTGGGAAACCCACGCAGCAATATGCAGCAATTTACATCGACATAGCTGATTTTTTTTTTTTTTTTGGCTTAGGCTCAGTACTTTCACACCTTTTCTTACTCGGCCGGTTGCCTAAAAGCTTTCTGGTGGCCCTAAAGAAAGACTCCCACAGTTTTTACTCCTATGTTTTCTTGTTTCTTTGTCAACTTATTTTGCTTTAATGAAATGCGACTCTTCGACAATATATTTCGGCACGTCCATCAGCGCGTTTTATTACGGGTGAATGGCGAAAATGGTACAATAAAGCTGATACACGTATGCGTATTTTTTTCTCCCATTTGGCCTGAAACGACTTCCTTTTAATATTTAAAGCACGATGGGTCTATTCGCGCGTCTTTTATCGATAGAGGAGCAAAGCAGGGACAGAGCTCTTGGAAACGCTAACTCGATGCGGTCTGTCACAGTGTTAGGGCTTACTGTTGCTTCGATACCTACAATATGCTTCGGTGATGATGGAAGAAGAGGTGACCTTGTGGATGTTTTCGTGCATATATTCTCGATGTATGCGGTGACTAATAATGCGTAAGCATCATTTGGGGAGTACCACAGCAAAATCTGTCCGTCACGCGAAAAGTGCAATGCCTGGTATATGCACAAAAATGCGTAATTTGCGAATTTAAGACATTTATTTGCTATAATAGTTCAAATAGCGATAAGGAACAATTGATTCAATACAAAATAAAATTGATCAGAGAGAATACCCTTATGATGAAGAGAGAGAAACGTTTAATGATATTGATGCATCCATATTGCGCGTTTCTTGTGGACGATGTGCGCGGGCGCCCCGACTAAGAAGACGATCTGCTTCGTGCTGTCGAGCTGTCGGCTGAACTGGTCAGCGCCTGCAGTTGCCTCTTGTAAATATACTTTTTAAATAGTCTCCAGTGCGTAATCCTTCGTTCGCGTGACATTTTTGTTGGAGAATGCCGTTCCCCGTCCTCGCCACGGAGCTCAGCAGCGGCCGCACCATCCTGCTTACAACCATGGCTCCCGCTGACGACACCTCGTCTGCTTCTACTCCTGCGACCTCGACAACAACGTACGTCTCGGATACCAATACCCGCGATCCTGGCATATTCTCCGGCCAAAATAATGTTGACGTTGGAGACTGGTTCAGCCTGTATGAGCGTTTTAGCTGAAACAACCACAGGGACCCAACTATTATACCAGCGAATGTACTATTCTACTTAGGCGGAACACCTCGTACCTGGTTCAAGACACAGGAGGGCGAGACATTTGGCTGAGATGCTTTCGAGAAGCTCAGCGATATCTTTGGAAATCCGACCGGCGGGCAGCTGGCTGCAAGAAAACAGCTTGCTACCCGGGTTCAGTCTTCTACTGAATGGTATGCCTCGTACATGCAAGACGTGTTCGCTCTTTGCCGGAAAGTCGACGAGAAAATGGCCGATGTTGATAAAGTAGGCCACGTACTGAAAGGGACGATGCGTTGAACTTGTTGATCTTGCATACACGGGTGGCGGCTCGTAGTTTCCTTGGCTGGCAGAGGTTAGAGCACTGCACGGGCCGATTTTTTCAGCCCGGGCCCGGCCCGAGCCCTTTTCTTCATTGGACTGCCCGCCCGAGCCCGACCAAAATATTTATGGCGAGACCCGGGCCCGGCCCGGGCCCGGAAATAATCTACGTTACCCGCCCAGCCCGGCCCGCCACCCCTTTACCTTAGGCCCGAGCCCGACCCGGCCCAGCTCGAAACTGGCCCGAACCCGGCCCGAGACCGAAAAAAGACCACCGAGCGGCATTAAAAAATAAAATAAAGAAGAGAATGAAATAATTTATTCTTAAGGCATAAATACATGTCATATGCAATTATGAACACCATTTGAGCGGTCTGAACGCAAATACCAGCGCGCAAAGTAGCACGAATGACCCTGCCGAGCAGTATCGCCAGCAGTTTCCAAGGGCGCGACCTTGATGCGTCCCAATCCACTTCTATCGCAGCGCCTCACTGCAAAGCATGCGCCGCCCCAGCAGCTCGTCGCACTCAACCGTATTCTATATTTATAGTACAGTCTAGCCGAAGCACAGCCACGACCGGTCGTGAGCGCAGCGCATTGATGGACTAAATGGAGAAAGAAAGCTTCTCGTTCCTCCATGGTGCAGAGTAATGCGCTGCTGCTAGGAGACCGGTTGAGAACATGCGTGCAATCATGGATAGACGCAGTGCCATATTAACGCGATAGCGTTTAGGACCCCGTGTCGCAGAAAATCCGGCGTTCGCATCGGCATTGGCGCCCGCGGCCGAGGAAAGCATCCCCAACCACGTTTAGGCATGCCACACCATTCTACCATTATTGTTGCTCATACCTTGTCTCGCATGCTTGGCTCGGCTATTCCTCGGAATTTTGAGAATGACAATCCACAAACAAATGTCATGAAACAAAATACCCACAGCGCATGCCTTCTATGTTAAATCTTCTCAGACTGAAATTCACTTAAATCTTGTTATAGCGAAACGGTTTATAACGAAATAATGGATATAACGAAAGAATCTTAATTCCCCTTGAATGTCCCCATAGAAACTTATGTATCTAAAATTTAGTTTTAACTAAAACGTTTCATACTGATCAAGGGATATAACGAAAAATGTTCATTCCAAAATGACAATTAACCGCCCACTTTGCACACAAAATACTGATTTGTTAAAATGCGTGGTGCTTTACGGGCCTCTTAATGTACCAGTTTAAATCTCCCGCGGCTGCGCTGCACCGGCAACGCTCCAAGCCAAGCCAAGCTGACCAAGCTAGCCAAGCCAAGCTGGCCCAGCCTAACTTCTGTTAGCGTGCTGTGCTTCTGTTAGCGTGCGTTTGCTCTGTTTCGGAAGCGGGCGTAGGTCGGTCAGCCCGTTTGCTTTTTAGGTCGTGTTGCCGGTTACACGGCAGGAACATGACTGACTGTAGCAGCTGCTCGCTACGAAAACGGAAAGTTATCGGTCTGGATCAAAAGGCAGCCATTATTAGAGCTGTTGCATCAGGGACGAAGAAAACGCAAGTGGCCTAGAACTTTGGCATCGCGCCGAGTCCACTTTCTACAATTCTTAGCAGCAAGGAAGTCATCACTGGCGCTGTTGCGCGCGGCGTAAAAGGTACGCGGAAGAAGCTTCGGTCTCCTGCCTTTGAAGCAGTGGAAGAGGCGCTGTTCAAGTGGTTTTTGGAAGCACGGGTTGCTAATTTTCCCGTGAGTGGGGCACTATAGAGAAAAACCAGAGACTTCTCAGTAGCAGCTGCTATCGAGATAGCAGCTGCTGCTGAGGCTATCCTTCACTTGCGGACGATGCAGCAGCGAAGCATCACAGACTTTTTCGCGCCGTCTACTTGAAAGGCTACGCGGTTAGCGCCGAGCGCAATAAAATCAACTCTTGTGTTTTTGTGTTTGATCCCAGTTTTTCGTTGTTTTTCGATTAGCACGTTACTGTAGATACAGCAACAAGGCTGCGACGGGAGCTAATACCTCCGTGATGACTTACCTGTAATTAGCCGTATTATAATTAGTCAGTGGCTATAACGAACTAATGGTTATAACGAAAAAAATTCGGCGCACGTTCGACTTCGTTATAACCACATTTAAGTCTATTAAAAGTGCGAAACAAATACGGAAACCTGAAAATGATGCGATTTCTTTGGCACTGTTGAGCACTATCTCCGGGATCGGCCCGCACAAGAGGCCGCGTTTCCACCAGAAAGCTCGCATACGTGCATAGCGTTCGCCGCCAGTGTTTGCCAGCAATCATTACGGTTGCATAAGCTGCTGTCGTCGGGAGCCATGAGTAGCAGTCGGGGATCTTTGAATGCTATCGCGTTCCACTCTTAAAAGCTAAGCTTAAGCGTCCCCCCAATTTTTTTCAGCCGCGTGACGAATTATCCTACCAGTCATCGTTTTACCAATTCGCCTTTGAAGAATGAGCAAGTCGCGAACGCGCTTACACCGCGCTGAAAGCATTAATTACATTGATTTAGGTAAGGAATACAATTGCATTCTTTGGGTTGAGGTGACTTCAGTCTTTCTGGACTTTTACATTCTGTTCAAACAGCGCAAAATACGACGGAAGAAATGGGAAGTACACAGGAGTAGCACTGCTAGCTTCCAGCTGCGCCGGGCAACAGGTTTTTCAGAGTGGAGACGAGTGAGGATAACTCGCTGCACGTTACATGCACACCACCAGAAAGTCCGAGCCCGGCCCGGGCCCGCGTCAAATACCCGAGCCCGGCCCGGGCCCGGGTCAACAAGCACATGCCGTGCCCGAGCCTGGCCCGAGCCCGTGAAAAAACTGCCATACCCGGCCCGACCCGGCCCAGGGGCCGGGCCGGCCCCGGGCTTTCGGGTAAGCCCGAGCCCGCGCAGTGCTCTAGTGGAGGTATACAGCTTCGCTGTTAAACAGCACCGCGGGAGTAACGCTGGCGAAACTCTGGGGGCAGCCATTTCTCTCACGCAAGTCGGCCGGCAATGGTGGCTCCTGATTGGTGCACACGCAGCCGCGCATGCTCGCCGCTTCCGGTAGCGAAGTTCGCGCGAGGAAAATATCTGTGAAGACAGATCGGCGGGAGGGCTTCAACTTTAATGCCGCCGGGCGTCTGGTTTTTACCACCGGGCGAAGTTCGTCGCTTTGACACCGGATATTTTATAGATGTTTTTGTACATGTATGTGCAACATAGACGCAGGGATTTGATTTTGGCAAGAACCCTCCGTGCGTACGTAAACACTGTCCTGGCAACTAGAGCACATCTGTGACAGTATAATTCCCTGCTATATTAACAGAATGTCGTGGTTAGTAATAAGATGGTAATAAAATTTACAATTTTATTACTTGCGACCAGCCATCAAGAATGCAAAATTTCTGCACATCAGTACCAGTTATGAGAAACACCGCGAGAGAGACAGACACTGAAGTGAAGAGCTCCGAACAAACATTGAACAGCTCATGTTCATTGCACGCATGAAAATATAACTACACGAAGGTTTTCGAAATTCCCCGTTGGTCCGGGTGGCCATGAATCCAACCCAAAGTCTCATTGCACCGTAACCACTCAGCTTCGCGCAAAGATGTTTGACGTAATGCTGACCGTTAATTAGGTGCGAGCAAAAAATAGTTTAGAGTAATTTTTTTTAATTTCCAACCGTGCATGTATATATGAAGATTGAGAGGCATTGTGCTTGCGCAGGAATATAGATTTAAAAGAACAAGAACTTTGGCTGTAATTAATATTTGTTATATCTAAAACACAGCGTGGACAGAACACTAACGGTGACCCGCAATTCTTTCTATTGTTTGAGTCTGTGTTTGCAGCGTGTTCCTTCCCTACGATCAAAATTATTCTGACGGCAGATCATAAAGAAGTGTTGTAACTCCCCGCAAAATGTAGCTTTGCACTGTGACACTCCCAGCGGTTGTGACATCAACTAGAAACACACTCAATGGGCATCTCAGTATCTATAAGAAAGGGGAGGCACCACCCGTCGTGGAACCTCCACAGTGGGCCTATGCGTATTTTTGGCGCAATGTTTATCTGATGCCACGCCTCTGGATGCCACATTTCCAGCCGTGTCTGAAGGCTGGATAACCATGAAAAGTTCAAACGTGCCCTGTAAGATTAAGAGTTGAGAATCGCATGTGGGTAAGTGGTGTGGGACTTTCAGTGACTTTCGTTGCATTTGCGCTGGAAGGCGAGCCCTGGAAGAACAAGTTCGTTATCAGTGCGCTTGCAAAATCACTGAGTCAATGAATAGAAAGGTACACAAACATATTAACAGGTCAACTGCTACGATATTACAATATACCGACATGGCGAGCAACGCCGGAGAGTGCTAGGTTTCATCTCTGTCAGAACTGCTTCGTCATTTATTAGTCAGCTTACTTCAGCAATTAACTCCTACCGGCAAGCTGCCCAGCTCGAAGAACACGCGGCACTATGAAACGCTACTGTACTTGTAGGCTACCCGTACTGTACGCTACTGTAAACGCTGTACTTCGAGCAAAATACCTTAAAACGCCGCTCCATCAGAGGTTCCTGAGATTTATATGTGACCAAGGAAACATGCTAACCGTGATCAGCAAATTTTTTAGATATATAGCTGAGCATTCAAACTGATATCCCCCGCATTTCATAAGCATGCATTGCCGCCACGGAAAACGTTAGGGGTGTGCGAATACTAACTTTTGTGACAGAATTAATCGAATTAGAATCGACGAGTGTCCGAAACGAATCCGCTCGAATATCAACTATAGATATCGAATAGCTGGCAAACAATGGACAGGTGTTTTCTCGGATAACATAAAACGATCCTCACATCCTATTTTCACAACTTCAGCGAGTTTTGGTGCCATAGAAAGACGGGGGCAATAATTTACGGCAAGCAACAGACACGCAGGCGCACACATACGCCTAACTACACAAAAGAAATAGGTTACGCACAAGCACACATTTGCCTAACGAAGTTTTGTTAGAAAATTTCTGTCATTTCATTGCACGCTGTAAAGCATGCTTTAATAAATGAACGTATATAGAGCATTAAAAACAAATAAGCAGTTTGCATTCTGGACTTTTGGAGCCCACGTGGTCATTCGTTGTCAAAATGAAGTTTCAAATAGCATTATTGTCGATTCCCCCATTTAGCATCTGATCATGGTTTTGAAGATCGCACGCACTGGCACGTTTTCCTTCGGCGGTTCCATTTGGCGCGCTTTCCAGCAAGAAAGTTTAATCCCGCACGCTCGCCCGACTCCCCCGTGGCGGCGCTAGCTGAGGAATCTGGTAGTGTTCGTCGCTGCCCTGTTTGAAAGGGAATTCCAATAAATCATCATCATCTCGTAACTCAAAATTAAGGTCTTTACTTTTCGAAGCGAGATCAGGGCGCTTTAGAATGCGCAGATATTTTAAGCAAGGTACACCAAGGAAGAAGCAGCATTGGTCGTACTCTTGGCGGACACATAATTAATAATACTGACAAAACCAGGTAACTGAAAACATACTATGCAACAAAAAGAAATGCAAAAACTTTAATTTCGACACTGCCATATTACACACAAGGGAGGGAAACATCACTGCAACAGATAACTTTTCAAAGTTTTTCATAAAAAATGGTCACACGAAAATGAAACATGTCCCGCAGCACGCCCAATTATGCATGAACATATACAGGGGGCTTTACTTTAGCTGCAACAATTTTTTGAATTGTCTTTGGCTGATAGTAATATTCTAATCCTTGAACTAAACTACTCGATGAGGCAGCCATTACTTCCAGAAAAAATCCAGACGCCTAATTGAATAGTTAACACAACTACGGTAATTAACGCTTTATTTAATTATTGTACGGCACATATCTTCATCTACAAACTGTAGCTAGTGAGTTTCCCATGTGTATCCACTTCGAACGAATTTTCTGGGCTGCGCTAGTTTCGATATAATAATTTCAAAGTGTCCGAAGAAATGCGTTGGTGTTTCAGTTGCTTTTGTGCAACATTGCATAAAACAGCGTTTTCTTCAAAAAGGTAACTGAAACGCCAATGCATTTTATCCGAAACTTTGAAAATTATTATCTCCAAACTTGTTCAGTCCTAAAAATTTGTTTCAACTGGATACGCCTTGCGAACTCACCGGCTATAATCCGTACATTGAAATATATGCTGTAATGTATGTAATTCATTAAAAAGGTAATTAGCACAATTATCTTAATTATTAAATTAGGCATTTTGATTTCTCGTGGAAGCAATGACCGTCTCCTGGAGTAGTTTAGATCAAAGCGCTAGGACGGCAGAAAACAAGGTGAGCTGATGAAGTTAGGAAATTTGCAGGCTCAAGTTGGAATAAGCTAGCGCAATTAAGACAGAGGTAATTGGAGATCGCAGGGAGAGGCCTTCACCCTGCAGTGGACATATACACTGATGATGATGATAATGATGATAGTTAAAAAGTAACAAAATACTTCTTCAATTCTTTGCGAGGCAAGTTAGTGGTCTGAATGCATTTATTAAGGACTTTCGGCAAATTGTGATTATAGGACTATAATTTATATTCTGTGCGAAAGAGTGGTTCAAAACAAGGATCAGTGTTTCTGAGGTGTACCACTATTTCATGCCGTTGAAGGGTCGCTATTGATGGAAGAAAATTCCTCAACTGGAACAGATAGGGCGGCCGCGGGAGCCCCATGTTGAAAGCGATCTGCGATGCTGACAGTCTAGGCGTCTAGGCACACCGATGGCCAATAGCCACCTGTGCGCTATGGCACCTGTACACTTAAGCGTCAGCCGCGTTCACTAAGGGAAACGTCACTGTCCCTTTCTTTTGCAAAATAAAATAGCTAGAGAACGCGGTATTATAATATCGATCTACTCTATAACTTGGTATTTCTGTGACAAAGTTTGTCTCGTCGATGTACTTGCAGTGTGGCGGAGGAGCATCTTTTGTATTGTTATTCTTTTATTCATGTTTGCGATGTGGTCTGCCGAATTAAACTACAATAGCTAAACTGAAAGGTAAGTAGTTCATGATAGATTGGCAGCTTGCTTTTTAGCAGCATAAAAGCTTTAGAGCGAGCCACGGCAGGAAACTTACTTCGAAGATTATTAAAATTGAGCTGAAATGACAATAAACACTATACCAACAATGTCATGCTGGTTAACAAGCTCAATATGCTTATCTAAAAAATTATTTGAGTGTTCCAATTTTTTTATTATTTATTGCTATGAAAAAATGATACTTTTTTGTTTTAGTAGGGCAAAATGGCTTCATCTTTTCAGTCACATAAGCAATCCCTTCACATGCGCATAGCGCGACATCTGTAGCACGAAGAGTTGCAGTTACGTGAACAGGAGAAATGCGAGGTGCCCCACCATGATGCCGATGAGCTCATACAGGCCCCTATAAGGTAAGGAGGGGAGAGAGGAGAGGAAGTGAATACGTTCACAATTTTACTGAGCACTGCAGCACTCCGTTCAGAACTACACACGATTGACAACGGCACAGATCAAAGGAGCTCTATTTATTTTTAAAAAATTTACTACAGATTATGTTCAGGTAGAGCTATTTCACTACTACTTACACATCCGTGTTCTCCAAGCAGGAAAGTGCGTAATCAAAGGCTCCGACAGGCAGTATTCGTAGGTTTTCTGAGAACTACTAGTACGGCCCCTATAGGACTCCTACGCTCCGCCTCGCCAATTCCATGCAGTGCTGCGAAGGCTCGGGGCGTGTGAGTCATTCGGTAACGAGAGCCAGCTGCGTATTCCAGAGAAGGGACGGTAGCTCGCCCACTGTGCGCTATTAAATATGCCGCCAAGCTGCCCCTCAATTACGGATGGTGATCAGATGGCGGATAACGGAGGAATGCTTCTTCTCGTTCTCTTCTGGTTGACTGACAAGACCCTTAGTTTTGTCAACGCTGCAAAAGGTGGGTGAGACGAAGTGCAGGCACTATTCCAAATATGCTCTCGCTACCAGAACTAGAAAGTTTGGTATTTCGACTAAGTATGTGCATTCGTTAAGGCATTGGTAAGAGGGCAAAACCAAAGAAACTGCACCTTAGTAAGGTCGCGCTAGTGAAGCCCATGACGAGCGCACTAGTTCGGTAGCTCCTGAAGGTATGAACGACCTTTTAGGGTGTCAAGGCAGAAGAACAGTTTCAAAATGTCGTCGCCTTGCATTACAGTTTGTTATTTGAAGAAAGGACTGGCATGTGCTGGAAGTTACGTTCTTGAAGATGTGCTTGACACTTCTCCACGCATGTGAAACTAAAACTGTTCACTATTAAGCCAGCCGGTAGATCACATTGCAGACAATGGCAATATCTCGTGGCAATATGTTACAATACATTCTAGATGGCATATTATTGAATAACAATGCATGAAAGAGTAATGAAAGCGAGTGCTTGTAATCTGCAAACAGCCACAAATGCCAATGGTTCATGCCACCCGCTTCGGCACGATGCAATGATATTTACCCTGGCAAATTATTTCACATAAATTTATCATTCCTTCTCTCGCAACTCTAAATCAGTACAATTTTATTCACTGCACAAATTAATACCTGCAACTACACGACGATCAATGCACAAAATGCAAAGCAATGCCGATAAAACACCACAATACAAAACTTTCCTGCCAGCCATTTTACACTGTTGCATGACTATATGCGCAACACTTGTACGTCGCACTAACTTACGAACTTTCTCACACACACACGCCAACTAGTTCTCTGTAAACAAGATACATTTCCGTAAAACAAAGAAGCATGACAATGCATAGCAGACGCACACTTTTCTTCGCTGTCTGTCAATATTGTAGCACTCTTCAATGAAGCACACTAAACAAACTGGTTTATTGTGGGCGAACTTGTGCCCGGAAACTTTAAACTAAAGCACAGTTACACAATCGGCAAGCAGAGTTAACAGGATCCCGTTCCGCAGTAAACTACGTCCGTAGATTGAGCACACCCGCAGCAGTCTGCGCGTGCACGAGAGACACGCGCTGTCTCGCCATGCGCGAGGCGTTGCTGGCGCTCTTCTAACGGCGGTGCGATGAGACGCCTGGAAGGATACTTCGCGAGAGTGCTCGTAACTGGCACGTGGAGAGACCTCTGCGGCATTACTCCCCCTCCGAAAACGCATCGTCCCAATGCCTGTGAAACAAATTTCATATGCAGAAGTGTTTTCATTGCCTGTCGAAACACGGCTTCATGCGGACTACATGTACGACCTCCGCAAGGTTGTGGCGCTTTGATAGCTCTTGTCCATGAGGTATGACTTCGTAATTCAGGTCACCTACTCGGCGAATAACTTCGTAAGGAACAAAGTATCGGCGAAAGAGTTTTTCAGACAGGCCGCGACGACGCACTGGTGTCCATAACACACTTTATCGCCTGGCTGGTACTAAACTTCTCTGCGGCGCAGGTTGTAGTAGCTTGCGTCCCTATGTTGTTGATGGCGTATACGGAACCGTGCCAACTGCCGGGCGTCTTCAGCTCGTTGTAGGAAGTCGTCCACGTCGTATGGGTTGTCGTTGTTGTCAGTATCTACTGGTAACATAGCATCTAGTGGGGTTGTGACTATGCGGCCATAGTTCCGTTGAAATGGAGTGACCTCAGTTGTCTCTTGAACAGCCGTATAATAGGCGAAAGTAGCGTAAGGCAAAACTGCATCCCATGTCTTATGTTCGAGATCGACATACATGGACAGCATGTCGGCCAGGGTTCGGTTTAGACATTCCGTCAGGCCGTTTGTTTGGGGATGGTATGCAGTGCTTTTCCTGTGACTGGTGTGAGTCATCTTCATCAAGTACTGCATCAACTCAGCTGTGAAGGCTGCTCCTCGATCCGTAATCACGACCATTGATGCACCATGTCGCAGCACTATGTTATAAACGAAGAACTTGGTAACTTCAACTGCCGTTCCTCGCTCAAGGCATCCAGTTTCAGCATATTGTATTAAATAGTCTGTCGCTACTACAATCCATCTCTTCCCTGTAGATGACGTTGGGAACTGTCCAAGCAGATCCGTTCCAACTTGCTCAAATGGGGTCTTCGGTGGGTCTATGGATTGGAGAAGGCCGGCCGGTTTGACGGGTGGTGTTTTGGTGGCTAATACAAACCAACACATTCCACAATCCCATTGCCTTCAGTCACTATCACCCAGACGTATACACAGGCATATATAAGCATCGTAACAACCGAGCAGACCTTGAACACATGATCTGGGCATGCCCAAAGAAACAATATCATAGTAATAACTGTTCAAAACCACAACAACCAAGTTTAATAATAAGAAATGAGGAGCAATGGGAGACCGTGCTGCTCAGCTCGGACCCGAATGTTCAAGCAAGAGTAGTCCAAATGGCTGAAGACGCCGCCGCGGCTTAGGGGCTGCCGGCCGCCGTCTAAAGGGGGGACGGCCGGGGCTTCTAGTTATTACCCCCTCCTCTAACCACATTTTGGGCAAAATAAAGTTATTTCTCTCTCTCTCCCTGGCCTCGGGCTCTTCTCGACGTCAGCTGACGCTGCGAGAGGTCCGAGAGGCACTCGAGACATCTGTAAGCCTTTCTTTTCGACTGTACATTTGTTTATAGTCCTTCGTGAAACCATCGCTACATGCTACCTGAGCAGTTTCACACGTTCAAAGACCCTAGAGCTACAGGGAGGTGTCATCCCATTGAGAAACGACATGGCTGGATAACTTACCCACCACTGATCACCATGTTAAACACAAGCAGGACCCAAGGAATGTAGATGGCCTGCAATACAGTTGAACGAGAATGCATGTGTTACCCAAATATCGCTATGAGTGAGTCAACAACTTGTGTATCTTTGTGGTGCTGTTTTCATAGTTTGGTGCACAACTCAGAGAAAAGAACGCAACAACACAGACACAAAGAGGAAATCCAGGAAACGTCAACACCTCAATCCGCGCTTATGTTTGCCCTGACAAACGTAGAAATAGTTCTATAATATTTCTATTTCGTTTTTTTTTTAGGTGCACTACCAGTGGTAAAAATGCTTTCGCTTGTACGTATGCACATGTGGTCGAGTAAAGCTGATGACCGTCTGCAGCGGCAGTAGTTATCACATGGCCCAGGCTACTACTACAGTGGTCTTTCAGTCCCAGCCAACACCCTGTGTGCCATCAGTGTGCGAGCCACACTAGGAAATGTATTTATGCTCATCAAGATGGAAGCAGTGAACTTTGAAAACCTAATTCATTATTTCTAAAGCTGCAGCTTTTCTTAGCTCGTTACTATAAGTTTCGCACCGTTGACGCCATCCACAGCGAGAGAGGTGAATGAAGAGGTGAGAGAGTCGAGAGACACGCAATGTGCGCTTCCACCAATGCGACAGACAGCATGGTTAGGGTGAAATAACGAAGAAGCAACGACGTCTATAAAACGACGTCGGCAGTATGACGACAGCGGCAATTACGATTGAATGACGACAGCTAATGATGAAGTTGCGCAAATTGGCATCTAGTTGTCATTCCGTTGTCTCCATACTTTCGTCGTTCCATGGACGTCATTCGCTCTTCTTCATTTCATCGTAATCATGCTGTTGTCATTCGATCGTAGTTACGACGCCGTTGTGATATCATCGTCGTCATTGTGTCGTCGTCTACATGTCGTCATAGTTGTTTTATTGTCACCGTTCCAACTTTGTTGTACAATTCTCGTCATACCGTCGTCTTCACGCCATCGTCCTCATTCAAATATCGCCATACTGTGGTCTTCCCACCATCATCGTCCTACACTCGTTGACACACTGTCATCGTTGAACCGTCATCATCATTTCATAATTGTCATATTCCATTGTCGTCATAGCGTCGTCGTCATACCACCTTCGGCTGCGCCACTGTATGCTTAGAAAGCTGACAAACACTCGAGTGTGGAAGATGAGTGTACTAGCCTAAGCGAGAACTCTATAAAGCATCCTTTGCACTGAAATGTCATGGAGAACGCATATCACAAAGATTCCCAAGTGGTTCGGCGAGATGGAGATCGGGAGCGAAAACACATACTCCGCAGCACAGCTCACACTTCAACATTCGCACACCACAGGTAACCATCCTGTGAGTTCTTCACCCTTGCCAAGTAGTCCAGCCGCTTCAGAAAGAAAAAAGCCCAAAATTTAGAGGACACTTAAGCCCTTCTTATGAGTTGTGAATCCGAAAGCATTAATGTCTAATTGAACGGCGTTGAGCGGTCCATCAAGTTTTACGCTGCGATTAATATTTTCGAGTTTTGCTGCGAGGTATGTTATCGACTTTTGCGATTAAACTGGTACGGGCTATTTGTTTATAATTTCTATGCTAGTATGTTGGCTGTAGACCGGAATCATTTGGACGATATTGCTGAGAAATCAAGTGCATTTATTTCTACGCCGTGCGTTCGCTAATGTCTGCGGGGAGAGCCGAGCTGACGCCGTCTTCTTCGGTGGCCACGATGTCTTCATTCCCATTCAGCTGGTCCGCTGACGGCCCCTTCACTTGTTTTGCTGCGTTCTTTCGCTTCCTTACTTTGTCTGCGGTGTACTGGCGGACACGTTTCGCTACTACCGAGGTTGCGGCCGCCGACGATGTAGTTGCTTCAGACTTTATAGCGGTACGTGCTGCCCGAGCCAGCAAGTAGAAGCAAGATGCACGCACACCACCGGTGTCCTGCGCGACCAGAGACTGACGAAGCAGCAGCGGCCACCAAGGTCGGCAGGCGACCACAGCAGCTAAGCCCAATTGCGGTGAGAGAGAGAAAGATGCGGACCGCGCGCCAGCATCCGAGAGCGCGAGCTAGGGTGACGTGGCGTCGCGGCGATGCCCTCTGCCTTCATGCAACTCCTGGCGAGCCAGCAGGTGTTCCCTTTCATCCGCTTTGCGCCGTCGAGGAGTGATCATGAAGTGGCGTCGTAGCCAATGGGAATTGAGGTGTCGTTTTGCGTGTACAGACTCCGGCTTTTTTGCTCAATTGGCCATTTGATGCTTTCGCATCGAAAGAGAAGTGCCACTTGGCCCTTAGGCAAGGGGGACATTTGGCGCAAATTCCACAGCTGTCTTGTTGAAGGCATGCACTTGGAAAAGTATTCCGTGGCCAAAGTGAGGGTCCAAACGCAGAAACTCAGAATTTACAGATGCCTTCTCTCCTAAACATTGTGAGACAGTGGCTTCTCAAACTCGGCTGTGGTCCTCAATAACGACACCAAGCCCCCAAACAGATGTTTAATCTTCCCTCGAAGCCAGACTACTCCAACAGCTGCGCGTTCCGAGCGTGCGCATCAGAGCACACACCATGCCGAGTGCCACGGGCACTAGTTCTCGTAACAGCCGGTTACAGGCACCTAATGCTATAAACTGGGGAAGCACAATATTGTTTAGCTTTGACAATCTGACGAGAATTGTAATATCTCTTATGACATGGCCTATGGCCGACAAATTCCTCAAGACACTTAAGCAGACACCATGTCAAAGTTTTCTGCAGCAGTGCTGAAAAGAAGAAAAATGGAACTGTTGAATCATCCCAAACTTCTTTATTACCGAAGAAACTTGATTTGCATGCTTGTGGTTTCCAAAATATACTGTGCATTGAATCATGGATTGCTTCCAGCGACTGTCATCGAACATACTTGCCCTGATAGGCTGAGAGTGACATATAATTGTCCCTAGAACATGCTATGCTTAAAATGCAGTGCAGCAGAACGAATTGCGCATTTTCCGTACACTTCAACTCATGTGCAGTATGCCCCATTTGTCTTCGGACAAGCAATGGCACCAAATGATGGTCGTAATTCACGCCGTCATGCAATACTGTGGCATGTGCAGACTGCAGAACGTTGGTCTGATAGAAGTTCGACCATGCCTAATAAAACCGAATACTTTCTTAGATGTTTTGCTACTATGAGTGTACAACGGCAGGCCAGAAAGTTCTACCCACAATTGTTATTTTCCTATTCTCAATGTAAGCATTCCCCCTACTGTGGACGCCGGAAAAAATGCCGCTCACCGCTCTCGTTGCCCACCCACCCTTTTAGGAGCGACTCGGCAGTTAAAATGGTCGACTAGATAAAAAGATTTTCACACGCGCGAAGATATTCTAAAAAATTATGAAGTAAGCTTTGAGAAAATCGCAGTTCTCTAGTGTGCACGGCAAGAAATCGGATGGAAATTCTGCCTTTGGGAGATGTCTCATCGCACCAAAGATCACGCGGCTGTCCGTTGACGCAACGCCGCAATCTTGATAATGCCGTAAACAGGAGAGATCAGAAATTCAGATAGCTATGGCACTGCATTTCTCTGTGTCAATCAAAAAGCAAATGAAGCAAGCAAACTGAGCGAAAACTGGCATCGCGATTCAATACTGCTGTGACGCGCGAATCGAAGCACTCTTATTAGCTCGCGCCGTATTCAATCCCTGGCATGTGTTTCGCGTGCATTTTGACAGCGACAAGTTGTCCATTTATTTTGCCTGGCGTTGTTTGGCGATAGCGGTAGGCTTCGCCACTGGTTCGCATTTCTTTCGATAATGCGTCCAATATGTGCAATTGCTCAATGTACCATTCAAATTGGCCGAATAGTCTATAAAAAATCAACAGAACTTATAGCGTGTGTATTCCCCTCCGTACAAAGTACCGTTTTTTCTTTATTCTTTTTTGTTTTTTTTTTCGTTTTTGTTAACACGTCGAATATGCAAAAATGTTGAATTTACCATCCACATTGTAAGAATGGTCATAAATTAAAAGAAGAAAAAAATAAAGGAAAGGAGAAGTGTGATAGGTTGTGTAATCACGCGAAGTGACGTATTTGTGCCACAAGAGAGCATGCGCCAGTTCTGTGTTCGTTTTTTATCACCAAGTGTGCTCGCACCCGCCAGCGCCGAAGCTATTTAATCCGTGGTATTGTCGGAATAAACGTTTTTGTTGTTCAACCACGGCTCCGGCTCACGCGTCAGTTTATTACAGTGGCGACGAGGTACGGTCTCACCCGTGCGTGGGCCGTTTCTTTTTTTTTTTTTTTTTGGGGGGGGGGGGGACATGGCCTACGGGAGTCGCATTCGAGAGTTCAACCTTAGTGAAAACCCGTCGTGGTAGAGTATGTCGAGCGCGTTGAGTTATTTTACACGGCAAACAAGCTTACAACGGATGAGGACAAGCGCGCTGTGTTGCACAGTTTCTGTGGGTTACAAGCGTACTCCCTGATAGCAACTCTTCTGAAGTCTTTGCGACCGCCGCATGTGGAGTACCAAGTCGTCGTCGACGCAGTAACAAGCCACATCAACCCGAACCTGTGTGAGCCATACGTGAGGTACGTGTTTTCGAAGTGAGACCAACAAGACGAGGAGCGCGTGGCTGACTATGTCACTGCTTCGTGGAAGTTGTCCGAGCACTGTGGATTTGGCGGTACAAAGTTTCTACTAGAGTAAATGTTACGTGACCGTTTGGTTTTCGGAATTTTGGACATGTGGCCCAACAACGATTGTTGCTGAAAAGAACCTAACGTTCGAGACGGCATATGAGTTAGCAGTTACGGCGGAAACGGTTGCCAAGTAGCAAAAAGTAATGAGGAGCAAGGTGCTGGAGCACGAATTCCAACAAGAGTTGACCGCGAAAGTAGGAATGGAAGCCAGCGAGCAGAAAGGCAATGGCATTGTGTTCGCTGTTTTGGAACCCATGCAGCATGGCGTTGCCGATTCAAAGATTCAGTCATCACTGTAGAGATTGTGGATGAAATCGCGCCTATGGAAGTAGATTTCGGAGCGGTCAGATCGATTTTCAAAAGTTGCATGTGGCGAAGCGGATGAAGCTGGAAGATTGCGACACGCAACTAGTGACTTGGACAAAGGAAGGTCTGGTCGTGGTGGGAAAAGCATTCGTTCCCGTGAAGTTCAAACATAAGAAATTTCAATTGCCACTACTTGTGGTGAAGAACGGTGGGAACACTCTGGTGGGCCGGGATTGGTTCCAGCCATTGGAGATCAGCACAACAGGTTTTCATTGCGTCCACGTCAGATCTGAAGCAATTTGGGAAACGTTTTCAGAGGTTTTCGGCGAGACGTTTGCAGGCGCTGCCCTACCACGTATCCACATCGAACTCAAGGAGGGCGCCCAACCCAGGTGCCTGAAATGCCGCATCGTCCCGTTTGCCATGAGGGATGAAGTCATGGCTGAGCTAAACCGCTTGGTGAAACTATGAATTCTGCAATCCACGCAATATGTGCACTGGGAAACGCGAATTGTGCTGCGGACAAAGGACGGTTCCCTAAGGAAATGCGGGGATTATAAAAGGACTGTGAACCAGTCTGTCAAGAGTAACGTATATCCGCTACCAACAAGGAAATAACATTTTGCTAAATTAGGAATTGGGGGTGTTTTCTCCAAGCTGGATTTGACGCAGGCGTATCAGCAGCTATTGGTCGATGAAGAAACAGCGGAGTTGCTCACGATAAACACAGTGCAAGGGCTGTACAGGGTTTGTCGGTTGCCGTTCGGCGTGTGTGTTGCACCTGGGGTATATTAAAGTACCGTGGACATGGTACTGGCCGGCATGCCGAAAGTTACTGTATACCTGGACGACATCCTGATTGCCACCGGTCGAGGAACATTCACGGATGCTCACCGAAGTCCTCAGTCGTTTGTCCAAATCGGGGCTCATGGTTCAATCCGGGAAATTGCAGTTTTTTAAGGAGAGCCTTGAGTTCCTGGAACATCAGATCGACGCTAAGGGCATCTACCCCTCGAAGGCCAAGGTCGAGACCATCGACCAGGCTCCTGCCCCGAAGAACACAAAGGAGCTACAAGCCTGTTTAGGTATAATCAATTTCTATAATCGGTTCTTGAAGGGCAGGACAGAGGTCGCGTTAAAGATGTATCGGTTGTTGAATAGCAACGTAGCATGGAACGAGAGGGGGAGACCACTTGACAGCGTTTGGGAGCCTCAAGAAATGGCTGACATTCAAGTCGTTGCCGGTGCATCTTAAAACAGATGCCCCGTTAGTGTTGTCATGCGACGCCTCATTTGTGGGTGTGGGAGCCGTTTTGTCTTATCGCAACAGAGAAGAAAATGAGCAACCTGTGACGTACGCGTTGTGGGGATCGAGGTGCCTTCCCGCGCCTCGTCCCCCAGCTCGCGCGTGGCGCTTAGCTCGATCCCCGGGAACCGCCGCCGTAACGGCAACATGGCGGACATGGCGAGCGCGCCGGACTTACTTTCCCGCGCAAACCGTGCTTCTCCCCCCCGGGATTGGACTTGCCCCGCGAGACACGTCACCGGGACGCGCCCTGATTGGCCTCCCGCGCGGCGGCCCCCGGGCACCCTCTCCACCCGAGCTCTCGTCCGCTGAGCGCTTCCTCGCCGCGAGAGAGGCTCACAGGCTCGCAACGAGGTGGTTACATGAGACCTTTGTTCTCGCGACTCCTCGTTATTGCGCTTGGCGGACCGCTACCCGGTTAGCCCTAGCGTAGCGGGCGCGCGTACTCGATCGGTCTTGCGGCGAGCCTTGGCCCGTAAGCGCCGTGACTGTAGCACTGAGCTGTACCTTGGGTGAATAAACCCGTGTTGGTTGGCGATCTTACTCCGGAGCCTTCTCTGCGCCGTGTCGGAGAGTCGACGAACCCTGCCGTAGCGCCTTTGTGCGTTGCGGAGTGGAGGAGCGTCGTGCCCTTTCCTGACCGTCGCTCGTTGGGTAAGCCTTGTGCAAACCCATCTCCACATAACTGGCGCCCAACGTGGGGCCACGAGCACGTGCCAGCCTTGCCTCCTGCTGCCTAGGCTGCCGCTAATTGTGGCTGGCCCCCAATCAGGCGCTGACCCCTGGCCGAGGAGGGTCGCTCCGGCTTCTGCTGCTGACCTGGCTGCCGGTTATCCCGGCCTGCTGTTCCTGCGCAATCCGGGGAGCCCAGTGACTTCTGTGGTGGCTGCTGCGCCAAAATGGCAGCCACGCCTCGCGCGTTCCTGGCTGCTCCAGTCCGGCGGACCTCGAGTGTTGCTGGCTGTACCATGGTGCTGCCCTGCCCCGTTTTTCCTGGGATGCCGACTCTTCCACCTGGCAGGGGGTCCTTCCAGTGTGCGGAACTTAGGTGGCCAAGGCAAACCCCTGGCTTTGTGTCAAGAGAAGCGACGTCTTCACCTTTTTGGACTGCTGTGGCCCCTTCTCCCTGTCCTGGTCCTGAGGAAGACGACGACACCCTCTTGGACTTTGCCCCGTTGGCTTAGCCCTCTTTGGCTGAGTCAACCTTGCCACTTGGCCTCGGTCAGCCACTTTGGAGGCTGGCCTTGGTCTTTAGGAGGGGGGAATGTGGGGATCGAGGTGCCTTCCCGCGCCTCGTCCCCCAGCTCGCGCGTGGCGCTTAGCTCGATCCCCGGGAACCGCCGCCGTAACGGCAACATGGCGGACATGGCGAGCGCGCCGGACTTACTTTCCCGCGCAAACCGTGCTTCTCCCCCCCAGGATTGGACTTGCCCCGCGAGACACGTCACCGGGACGCGCCCTGATTGGCCTCCCGCGCGGCGGCCCCCGGGCACCCTCTCCACCCGAGCTCTCTTCCGCTGAGCGCTTCCTCGCCGCGAGAGAGGCTCACAGGCTCGCAACGAGGTGGTTACATGAGACCTTTGTTCTCGCGACTCCTCGTTATTGCGCTTGGCGGACCGCTACCCGGTTAGCCCTAGCGTAGCGGGCGCGCGTACTCGATCGGTCTTGCGGCGAGCCTTGGCCCGTAAGCGCCGTGACTGTAGCACTGAGCTGTACCTTGGGTGAATAAACCCGTGTTGGTTGGCGATCTGACTCCGGAGCCTTCTCTGCGCCGTGTCGGAGAGTCGACGAACCCTGCCGTAGCGCCTTTGTGCGTTGCGGAGTGGAGGAGCGTCGTGCCCTTTCCTGACCGTCGCTCGTTGGGTAAGCCTTGTGCAAACCCATCTCCACAGCGTCAAGAACACTAAGGTGGAGCGAAATTAATCTCAGGCTGACCGTGAGGCTTTAGCCGTGATTTTGGGGGTTCGACATTTCCACCAATATCTTTGTGGACGAAATTTTGTTCTCACGGATCACAAACCCCTGCTAGGAATGTTCCAGCGGTAAAAGCAAATCTCGGCAGTTCTTTCGCCTCGCACGTTGCGGTGGAATCTATTGTTGTCAGCCTACGAATACGTGCTCTAGCACCCAGGAAAACCAAATACCATGGAAATGCACACTGCCTGAGCAGGTTACCGGCCCCGGTCACCTGACAAGAGACCGAGGCGCTGGGCGACATACTCCTGCTGAAAGCTGTTGAGTACCCACCAGTCAGCACAGAGGAAGTGGCAGCATTCACCCGGCGTGATTCCCAACTGTCATAAGTGAAGCAATCGATCGAGGGCTGGCCGCAAGAACGTGTAGCCCGGAAGTATTCCGCGTACGAGGTGAAACAAAAAAGTTCTCCGTACATCGTGACTGTGCTCTGGGGAAGCCGCGTGGTACTCCCTGAGGCGTTGCAGAAGCAAGTTCTAAGTCTTATGCACGCTAACCCCCTGGGAGTGAGGGCCATGAAGGCAATCGCTATATATAACGTACGTGTGGGGGCCTAAAATAGAGTAAAAGATCGAAGAGTTCTTCAGACACTGCATGCCATACCAGGAAAACAGGCAGAAGGAACCAAAGACGCCAACGCGTTTTTGGACTAAGCCAGAACGGCCGTGGAGTCGAATACACGTGGATTTTGCAGGTCCGGTTCAGGGCATGCTTTTTTTCTGGTGGTGGTCGACGCCCTTTCGAACTGAATGGAAATCGGTGTGATGCCGTCTGCCCATCATCTACGGTAATTGAAAAATTGCAAAAAATATTTGCCGCGTATAGGTTACCCGACTTGGCCGTGTCTTATAATGGCACAAATTTTGCAAGCAAGGAAACCCAAGCTTTCCTGGAACGAAATGGTATATACGTTATATGTATGCAGCGCCGTACCACCCGTCAAGTAACGGACGGGCGGAACGTATCGTACAAGAACTGAAGTGTTCATTGCGGAAACAGAGACAGGGAACAGTATTATGCAAGATCTCATGTTTTTTTTTTCTTCAAACAGCACTTTAGGCCGCACTACAAAACTGGGAAATCCCCAGCAGAAGTCACGCTGGGCCGAAACTTCGGGACCGCCATATCAAGACTTCATCCAGACGAGAGCGACACAAGATGCCCTCGGCAGCCACGACAACGAGGTTTCCAGTGCGGTGACTGCGTGTACACCACAAACTTACACCACGCGAGCAGCCCCGAGTGGTTGGCTGCTCGCCTTTTGGTACAGATTGGCCACGTCATGTACCAATTGCGAACTTCAGACGGGACTGTGCCCCGGACAACAACCCAGAAACCTGCCCCTCGTTCGCGCTCCCACCTACTTCACGCCCCGCCCTCGGACCTCACGAGCCCGAGACATCACAGCCGCTCCGGCGTTCCACCCGGCAACGCCACCCTGTGTGACTTTACGGCGTCGATGACTAAGGGGGAAGGGATGCGATTAGGTTGTGAAATCACGCGAAGTGACGCATGTGTGCAACAAGAGAGCATGCATCAGTTTCTGTTCATTTTTGTTATCACCAAGTGTGCTGATACCCGCCACCGGCGAAGCTATTTATTCCGCGGCATTCTTGGAATAAACACTTTTGGTGTTCAAGTACGGCTGCGGCTCACCCGTCAGTTTAATACAAGAAGTAGTTATTCGCGTTTGAACCCCTCCCCCCCCCCCCGGTCAGACGTCCGACTCTCGAAAATTTCACTCTCAGTATGTCATAGTGGACGCTGCCTACATGGGCAAACTTACCTTTTTACTATAAAGTCATTGCGTGCACGCGCCCACATCCCTTTCCTATTACCGCTAAAGCATACTAGAGAGGAACATAACAATTTCGACTGGTAGAGCATTCTCAGAAAAAATTCAATTTCTATGCATTTAGTGGTATAGACCTGAGTCTGCAGCCCCTGTAGGTGGCAGCTACCTCTTGCAGGGGCTGCGGGAAATGGCGGAACGATTGGCGATGGTAGTGATCAGCCTGTTCTTATTGAACGCATGCTGCCATATTCACTCGTCTTGTCTTTTTCGTAGGTGGCCCTGTCACAAAGCCGTAGCCCCTGCCCAAGCTGTACCGTCAAATGATGACGGGGGTCGAGAATAAGTGCGCTTGCTCTATACGAGCGTACGAGAGTAAAATATTCCTGTCTTTTAGCTAGTGATGCTGAACACTTGCACTATTGAGCTTCATCACTTGACTGTGGTACCAACAGCCAATGGCGAAGCCAGGGGGAGCTTACGGGCTGCAGCCCCCCCCCCCTAAAATTTTTCCGGCGGGCACCCTGCTCCCTTTTATGCCTGGTACGTCGCCTATGAACAAAGGTGCATATCCTTCGAACGCCCGCCCCAGACACGTAAATGATGGTACACGCAGTCAGGAAGACCAAGGGCCTGCTCAAGGTAACATTTGTATTATTATGCACCAAGCATGGGAAGCTTAATGAAGAATAATGAAAAGTTAGCCCCCCTCCACCCCCCCCCCCCCCCCGAAGAAAAATCCTGGCTACGCGCCTGCCAACAACGTAAGTATAATTTCACTCATTTGTTTGCGGCTTCGCGTACATTGACATTTGCTGAGCAGTTTCCGTTTTGGAAAGTAATAGTTCCGTTTTTGCCTACTTTGGAAAGTAATGTGATCTCATGCACTCACCCTGAATTGAGTGCCAAACCCGAAGTTGACGATGACGTTCTCGTGGAGCTGACACCAGACGTAGAGGACACTCAGCACCAAGGGGTCCATGAGCAGCTGTCGCGACGGTGAGACAACTTTAGAGCAAACTTTTTCGGCGATTGCCTGTTGAAGTGATGCGGTGCAAAGCACTTTTCAAGTTCCTTAAATTCCCGCCAATTTGCGATTACTGGAAAGTTTTGAAACAGGAGAGCGAGAGAGAGATTATGGGGTTTTACGTGCCAAAACTACGATCTGATTATGAGGCAGGCCGTAGTGAGGGACTCCGGAAATTTGGAATGCCTGGGGTTCTTTAACGTGCACCTAAATCTAAGTACACGGGTGTTTTCGCATTTCGCCCCCATCGAAACGCGTGTGAAACAGGAAAGCAAGACGAATGGGTAGCTGGCCTTAAACTTTTTGCGATATCCTGTACCTGAAGGCAGCTAACTTCATTTCCCCCAATTATATATTGGTGAATGACCATGGTTGTCTGTAGAAATCTATTATCGCACCCACTTTCATGTTTGTTTTTATACTACTTCCCACTACCTGGATGTTTCTCAGTCTTGCACCATCGTTTAAAAGCTCCAAGACACACACATGAAGAATGCGCTTACCATGAGGTCTAAGAAGAGGGCGACAATCTGAGTTCAAAAGTCAAGGTCTCCCAGGCATTTTACAAAGTAGGGTATTATATAAAGGGCCGCACCAAGTGACTTGCAAGATGGCGGCAAATTTGCGAACCCTCGGCTATGAATCAAGTAGCACGTGCAGAAAAAGCAATGCTATTAAACTGGAGCCCACATCTAGGTTTCCATTTAAATCAAACATTTAGCTACTACAAACAGTTTTACCATCATCCAAAAAAATTTCACAAGAAGTCATTGAGAGAGCCGCTCGCTTATAACGACCCGGTGCCCTGCTTAGTTCGATTACAGCGAATGGAATGAACCGCGATGCGTCATTGTCTCGGTGAACCGGGGGAAGACAGACTGCTGCACGGCGCATGTCACACTACAAAGCAAATCAGCGCAACGCCTCACGTTGGTGTTAAGCTTTTTCTTGTCTTCTTTTACTCATGGATGCGCTGGCTCCGTAATTACATCCCGAAGACAATCACGGCTGCGTAGCAGGCCGCAAATTCAAGAAAATGTTACAATTTCTGTGAAAAAATGGAAGGGCTACAGTAAGCCAGAGCAGCAGGTGCAAAGCTTAGGAAGTTGGTAATGTCAGGCCCCATAAAATTGAAGACGCCTTGTTCAAGTGGTTTATGAACGCCTGTGCATTGAAATTTCCTCCCAGGGGTCCTGCAACGATTCCTAAAGCCAAGGGCATTTGCCTCAATCATGGAAGCCTGCAGAAATAAGCTTCTTTTATGAAGCTGGCACTTCCTTCTGCTGTGCGATGTATACGAAGACCTAATGTGGGACGTCAGCACAGCCTTGTAATCACAAGTGGCCCATGCAGTCCTTGCCAACTGTGGCCTAGCAAGGGGAAACTATTGTGGCAGGCTACAGCGTAGATGTGTCTTAGAACAACTCCGAATAAGCTATTTTGGAAAGGTGCGGCAGCTTCCGTATTCCAGTGACGAGTATGACCCGAAAACCACCGATCACGCCAATGCTCCTCCAGTGGTGTTGATATCGATGGCCTTCATAGCCTCGCAGAAGCATCTTGTATATACGTCAGAGGCTCGACCTGCGATGACGTGAACAGCAGCTTGACAACTTGTAATTGCATTTATCAGGTCGACACTACTTCAACAGGCTTCAATCACCAATTTCATCTAATAAGCACAGTGTGCGTGGTTTCGGATATAAAGCTTCCATTCTGCATCCTGTTCGGCTTGTTAATGTTAGTTTTTAGGGCAAACCCACTTAAAATGAACTAACCATATGGAGAACACATTTTGCACAACGAAGGAGTTCTTTGTACCAGGCTCAAATGTATGCAGCACACTCCACTTTAAAAGTCAGCCTACTGCGTCAAATTTCCTGATAAGGACCGCTTGGTGACCTCTGCTTAGCGCCTCCTTAACTGTGGTACACATCCGTTAGGCTGCTGTTAGGATAACATACATATATTCATGGTCCTTTTGTGGCCTTTTCTTCGAAAGCTAAGTGTACAGTCACAGACAAATATACATACGTAAAAGTAAAAAAATAAATAGAACATCTTCCGCTTGCAACTTAAGAGCGCAATCTCGCGCCACTAATCTATTTGCCAACGATAGCATAGGCTTCACATTAAGTGCACTATAGGAGAAATCACGCTGATGTACTGGTGAAAGCACCAACGAACACATTCTAGTTATTTCAGTGTTGTTCGTTTATCCAGAACAGCACACTACGGTGAGCTCCCCAACATACAATCAGCTGGGAGTTCATATAAACATGAACTTCAATTATGTATCTTTATGTATCTAAACAGCATAACTTCAAATGGGAACATTTCCAAACGACTATAGGATGTGTTGTTATATTTCCAACTTGGCCTGCGTTTCTAACAGTAATCTAATTCAGGCATTAAAAACGTGCATTTGAGTCTAGCCAAGCTTAGAAGCAGTCGCACTCCGATGTAATGTATTGTAATACACTCTAAAGAAATATACATTCTTTGGGCGTTATCTTGTACTCAGACAACGTTCATCATCTGTATTACTTGCGTTTTCTGTCTTAAAAATCTCAACTTGTTAGTTTCCTGTCAAGAATGATATGTCAAGCTGATAACGTTCGTGCCATCCATGACCTGAAAATAACGGGCGCAGAGCGCTAACGTAAGGAAAGGCACGTAAGAGAGAAGACGATTATTGTTTACGTAAAGACAAGATCAGTCTCGAAGGATGCAAACTTCTTTTAAGTGTGCAGACAGTCTGATCACTTTTCTTGACGCATTTCAATGTATGCTGATGGCGCTTTGTAGACCCTGTCCTGCGCATTACTGCATGCACGACTCAACCAAACTGCTGAGCTCTGTGAAATGTTGAAGTAGAACAGAGACGCTCCCATTGACGTTCAAGAGAACTGCTACGCCTCAAAGAAATAAGTCTGAACCAGAAGCGTCCGACGGATTTTCAATATGGGCGTAAGCCGGCATTGAAGCTCCACGAATTTTATTGATATCTTGAGCATACTAATGTTTCGGCGTGCAATAAATGTTGCACAGTGCAGCCAAACCCACCCACTTGAAATATTCTCAATCACGCGGGAGGCTTTTACGCAAACTATTCGCTGCATAATCATAGCTTATATTTTACAAAACGTTTTCGCGGTCTTCGTGTCGGGCCTCTAAGCAGACCACGAGCGCATTTTGATACGTTCTACTATACAAAACTCCGCTTTTCGCCTTTTGTTGATGCCGCCACTATACAACATCGCATTTTTGTTGATTCGGCCACAGAGACGGCGGGTGACTCCGGCTGGCAGATCGTGCTGAATAGCTGTGCGAAATCTGTTCTTCGTGGTTCCACCTTAAAAACACGCTGTTACTTGACCGATACCTAATGTTTTCACTGAGAGCGCTGACATTGCAATTGTATTTTATTAGTGGCACGAGCACCGACTAATACACTTGTTTCTCGCGCAACAACTTCCAATGAGGGACCGACTTCCGGTTTGTCACAGAAGTGGGACGAAATTGACAATAAATCATAAAATATAAAAACGTCCATATCGATGGTTCTATTTATGGTTGATGATAGATGACATCAGAGCACAGGTTAGTAAAAATCTAATTAACTGTCAGGAATAATTACAAACAATAAGGGAAGTCTAATTGCAGTACACCAAAGCACAGAATCGTACACTTTAGATACCCACCGCATCAGTACAGGTTCCCGTGAAACTCCAAGACCAGAAGTGACGTCACACTTAAACCATGGGTACCCGCTCATTACTAATTAAAATAAAAACAAGCTAATTAGAACTACACACCACCTGACAAAGTGAACGCCTGCCTAACACAGCGAGGGGTGACGTCACTTCCTCCTCTCTCGCTTCTCCTCTCCCGGCGTGAACCTGCTCCGTCATTCGCTCGCGCGCGCCAGCTGCGCACCGGTGCTCGTTACATGCTCGCACGTCAGCGGCGGAAGGGCGCGTAAGGTGCGCTTCGTGCGTCGTCCGCTAGGGGGCTACGCGTCGCGCTCTCCTCGCCCTCTTTCGCTCTTTCGCCTGCTCCTCTGTGTGTGGCGGTTTCCCGACAGTTCTGTTCGCTCGCTCCTCCGAGTTTGGTTTCCCGTCCTACAGCCGGGTACACCAACGCCGAGGTTCAAGTGCCACTAGCAGACACCTAAGTCAAGGATTACATTCGTTTCTCATTTTTGAATTGCACGCATCGCATATTCTAGATGGTATTCTTGTGTGAATATCTGTATGCAAACACTTAAGGACTCATGGCATGAATCCTCTCAAGTACTACATATATGAGCAGCTTCATGTCAATGTCAGCGTGGGCTTCCTTTAGTATTGTATCCTGTGGTACACAACCTGCACCGCAGATGGCACCACGAATCATTTCGCAATCAGGCGAATTCAAATATATGTAAGAAGGACTTGCGTTCCACGGGGCTGATTAGTTCATGAGCGTAATTAGAACTTATTGACACAAGAGCAACTATGGCCATTCAGCGCCTAAAGAAGGGCGATTGATGTTATTTTCACGTCCGTTATTCAGGTTGTTTTGCGTGTTTTGAACTAAGAAGTGGCACAAATGTCACCTAGATAACAACCTAGTCCGAAAAGTTGCAAATATCTAAATAGAAGACACGTGGTTTAAAGTAGTAAATCTCAATGAACATAAAGAAATCTTTATAAATGCCAGGAAAGTGTTCTCGTAGTTCCCTTTCTGTGTTTGCTTGACATTCGAATTTGAAAAAGGGTAAAATATTCAGGGCTATATTTGCACCAAGGGAAGTGTTTCTTTAAAATAAGATAGACATGCATTAGTAGTCAATGGCCAAAGCCATTCTGCGTAACGATATAATTATTTTACGTGTCCCGATATTCCGTGACAACTGATGAATAAAATGCTATATATACACTGTTGAACACAAACACAATTCTCATACATCTTTCTTATTTCTGTCTGTCTTTATTAGAACAAAACATAAACAAATAGAATATTTCGTCAGCCCGCTAAAGCAATTATGCTATTGAGCGGGAGTAGGCAGTGCGTTGGCCTGAATGAATCAATTTTGTGTTCCACTACCAAACGAAACAAGAGGGAAACTAAGTACAATAGAAACTTTATTTCTTTACGTGCCACTAACATGGAACCTGAAGTCCACGAACACATCGATGCTTTTATGCGGGCCACCGTACACTTTCCATCACCATAACTTAGTACAAGCACAGGTTTACTCACCTTCTTCCCCATTCTCCTTGATCACATACCGCGAACACTACCGCCTCGCAAGACGGACAAAACCCCCACCTCATCCTAAGCTCACCAAGGGACAAGAAGTAACCTGGCGCCGGCTCCAAACGCACTCCTTTCTCAAGCCACAAATATACACACACTTTTACGCTGACTTGACAGACCTATACAGCTCATTATGTGGGTCCATAGCCTGTTCATATCATATTCTCTGGGACTGCAGGACAGACCCCCCCCCCCAGATCTCCCGGCCGCTCCCTTGCCTGAAGCATGGGAAGCAATACTCCGGGACCCGAGCCTGGAAATTCAACTTTGGGTCATTGAAAGAGCCGAGGAGGTGGCTCTCAGGCATCGCCTGGTAGCCACTCCTCACTAAGCCAAATTGATGAAATAAAGTTGCCTTCTCCTCTTCCTTTCCTTTTTCTATCTTTGTCCATCGCGTGGCTCATTTCTGAATGTTTTTCCTGCACAAGCAGTAGTGTAAGCAATGACATATTTAAGCAATCAACATGTACAGCACAACCCTCCATGCCATCATATACAGTAGCCATATGTTTTGGATAAATAGTCAGACAATAAAAATACAAAAAGCACGATACTCTAATCTGTTTTATACGATAGTTAGCGAAACATTGTTGGAAAAACTCCCCTCACATCGTTTTCTGTGATTATTCCCAGTCGTTTGCCAGAACCATGCAGTGTACAAAATCTTTTACTTTTGGAATGACAATACGTTGGAAACTTCTGGTATTTTATTAAAGTAGAACGATGCATAAAGTGATCTTGTTCTCTTAAGATAGTTGGTGAGCGCTTTAGCCCGAACCAATCTCTTAGTCTTGCGCAGTTCACGTTTTTATGTTGTTGTTTTAAAACATTTGAAAACATGTGTCAACCAATCGGGTTCACTTATTTCCTTGACGTCAACGGGTATTGTGTGTTCAAAACGGATGTTTTTCTTTTCGTAGAGATATGCCTTTGTGTCACTGCTTTTAGTATTAAACCTGAAAGCTCTGGGTAAATTTTGTGAGTCATGCTGATACCTGTTCTCAGCCAAAGGTAATATTTTACCTTAAAACAACAAGCTTTCGTTATCCAATTAGCCTAGCATTACAACTAGCAGAGCATGTACTTGAGCTGTGAGCGGGCTCCTAGCTGTATCGGCTCGCTCTAAGAATTAAAGGGCAGCTGCATTGCGTTTTTGTGGGTAGAGCTTTTTCTGAATTCTTAGGTTGTCACTGACTATAGCGACGAAAGCTTTTACAAATACACAGTAACCCTGCAGATGACACATACTTCTATTTTCTCTGGATAGAAGAGACAAGCGTTGTAACTAAACATCACAATCAATGGCATGCACTACACCATTTTACCTATTTGTGAAATGTGAACGTGAATCAGCCCACGGTTTAGATAAATAGTTATATATACCTGCTGATTTTTTCTACACAAGAGCCAGTACGTACTCTGGTATACACGCTGTTCAGTGCTCGTTTACACGCTGCTGTTTCACAATTTGTTCTGGTAGTCAACCCTGCGGCCTGTCCAATTCCTGTGCCATTCTCGCACTGCTTTTCTGTGAAAAGTTGTGCCAACAAGCTACAGCAGAGAAGCTCATTGCAGAAATTCTGGAGTTCTCGGATGAGCTAGGGGACGTGTTTATTACCCTCGTCAGTGAGGGTAATAAACAGGCCAACCAACTGCCAACATAGAAGGATACAACTATGCAGATCCAGTTGAAAAGCAGCATGAAGAGGTAATTTGCCGGGTGTCCACCAAATTGACCTGGGAAAAGGGGAAAAGAGCGCAAGAGTAATGCGCTGTAGCAATGTGTAAACAACGGAGAGCTCAGGCATCATTAACAAGAGTAATGACAAGAAATCCTATAAAGCCAGCGTTTCTTTTACTCTCACAAATAGCTAGCTGTGTACCCGGTAAGTGTTGTAACTAGATTCAGCCAGATCAAAAAGTTAGGATTGATTTGTACCGCCTTCTTTATTGTGAGGGCTCTATATTTTCAATGTAAGCACGACCAAGTGGAACATTATTATTTATATTATTATTATTATTATTATTATTATTATTATTATTATTATTATTATTATTATTATTATACATTTATATATTAATATTACACTGTGGTAGGAGGATGCCAGTTAATGTTTGTGCTCGGTGTGCGGGGCCGAGAGGTGAAATGCGCGGGCTTTTCCGTGCTTGTGTTCGGCGTGCGGGGCCGAAAAGCGCGGGAGTGAGCGTCGCTGGTGCGCGTGGTCGGTGCGCGTGGCGGGAGAGACCATCTGGAACGACGGGGCAGCCAGGCTGACAGAACGGGCTGTGCAGCGAGATGGAGCGGACCGAACGCCGGCCCACGTCCCGGCATCCCGGTCCTGCACTGCGAACCGGGCGCCGCCCCGGCTTCTACCATCGTCGCGGGTCCTGCTGAGCTGGGCCTCGTCCCCGCTCGCACGACCGCTGCCGTGCTGCCGGGCTCGGGCCACGTCCCAGAGCCCTGGTCCGGTTCTCCAAACCGGGCGTCGCCCCGGCTTCTGCCACCGTCGTGGGTCTTGCTGAGCTGGGCCTCGTCCCGGCTCGCACGACCACTGCCGTGCTGCCAGGCTCGGGCTACGTCCCAGAGCCCTGGTCCTGTTCTTCGAACCGGGCGTCGACCCGGCTTTCACCCCACTGCTGTGCTGGGCTTCGTCCCGGCACTCATCCCACCGATACGGTGCCGAGCTCGGGCTACGACCCAGAGCTAACGCTCCGGAACCAGGCTACGTCCTGGAGCCATCCTGAGCTTCAACCGCCGCCAGTACTCACCGCCGTCAGAGCAAGTCCGCCGAGCCGTCGCCACAAGGCCGGACTCCTGATTAGAACTGTGAGTGCTCGCCAGTGACAGTTAACCCAGTTTATCTGTATAGTTCGTGTTCCCGTATTCGTCCCATGTGCCGTTCGTGTCATAAAGACGTCTCTTTGTGTCTATGGTTGCTTTCTTGTGCGTCTGGCTGACCTGCGCCCACAACATAATCATCACATACACATTATTATTATATTTAATTAAAGGGTTACAAAGCCCATTTTATGTCACGCCAGAAAAGACCAGGAGGTGGATTGGCGTTCTTTGTTAGGACAAGATATGACACTGTAGTTATGGACCTGTGTTTAAACCAAGGTGGAAGGCTGCCAGTAAAAATCACGCTTACTAACACAGAATCATTGCTGCTAGCTATTTATCATCGTCCTAATAATAGTGTCACACAATTCCTGCGTGAAATTGAAGAAATTTTAGAAGGTCAAATAGCAGCGGATGAGATTTGCTTGGCGCGTGATCTAAACATCAATATATTGAACACTAATTCAACTACTGTATCGGATTACCTTTCCATTTTATCAACCTACGGCTTACAAATGACTATAATTCAACCTACGAGAGAATAACTCTTGCAAAATAGACTAGTATCTTCCTGTCTAGACCACATAGCAATAAGAGCTCCGAATTATTCATTAGCGGCTTGTGTCATTCGTCAAAAGATAGCGGATCACTATGTTGCGGCATGTCGCCTTAGTGCAAATCTGCCCCTTCCCAGAAAGGACAAGTCAGGAGAAAAAGATAATAGCAAACAAATGGAAGTGAAGCTATTTAATAGGAGAACACTTGATCATTTCATTGCACAGTTTGACTGGGCGCAAATGATTGGGGATTCGAATTATACTGGAGTGTATGAAAAATTTTGTGAGCAGCTAAAGAAATTTGATCTTTCTAGTATGTACACAATAACTAAAAAACACAGGGAAAATTACGCCTGGTTTGCGGCCGACATAATGAGAGCTATTTCCTACAGAGACTGGTTGTGGAACAGGAGCCGGCATACGCCGAAAAATCAAGACTTGAAAACAGAATATAAGATTGCGAGAAATAGGATCGTTGCTCTCTTGAGATCCGCAAGACGGTGGTATTTTTAGCTAGATTCAATCAAGCATACAAAAATTCAGCAAAAACTTGGGCTTTAATAAATAATCTCCGAGGCAATAGTGTCACGCCTACGAAGTTCCTAGAATCTTTTTCAGATACGCCAGATATAGTGGCTGATAAATCAATTTTTCACACGTTTTTCTAGTACTACGCAGTCTCAGAGACACACTTGCTCGCTCAAACAAACTGCTTAAGCATCTGCTTTTGGCCTACGTTGACGAAAGAAGACCTCAGGAGAATAATTTACAGTTTTCGAACTAATAAACAACCAGGTATAGATGGGTTGGCTGTTGCCACACTAAGAAGAAATTTTGACACATTAGCAGACATACTGCTTTTTATGATAAATTGTTTTACAAACAACGCATCAATTCCCGAGACATTAAAAGCAGCAATTGTTAAGCCGCTGTATAAAACTGGGATGTTGAAAACTAAAAATGTTAAAAATATAGGCCTAGCTCCATCTTGCCTATACTTTCCCAAATACTGGAAAACTTTCTGTTTGATTGTATGATTTCCTTCTTAAAGAAATTTCCTGTACTAGCACTAACACAGTGTGAATTTATTGCGGAGCGAAGTACTATAACACTGTTAGAAGAGTTCACCGATGAATTATATTCTGCGCTAGATAAGAATCTGTATAGTTGTCCTTTGTTTTTGGATTTACCAAAAGCATTTGAAACAGTTAACCATGGCATTTTATTGGAAAAGTTGTTTGGTTTGGGTTTCACGGGAAGCTTTCTTGATCTTCTCTGTAATTATCTGCATGACAGGTCACAGGGAGCCATGGGTAGTAAAAAAATGTTAGCAATAGGAAATATATTACAGCTGGTGTTCCCCAAGGATCCGTGTTGTCACCGATGTTATTTAATTTATTCATGAACGACTTTCCCTCGATAATCTGAAAAGCTACGGTGTATCAATATGCAGATGATACGGTCCTACTCACACGCCACATACGTTATGAGGAAGCTATTAACGCTCTACAGAATGCAGTTCATAAGGCCATGCAATGGTTTTAAGAAAATTGTGTATTTATCAATGCTAATAAAAGCGAACTCATGTGCTTTCGAAGTCCATGAAAAACGCAAAACATAAACTTACCAATAATTTTACATGATGAACATTGCAATTCATGTAAATGTACTGCTATAGAATATGTGGAGACATTCAAATACCTGGGTATAACCAGAGTCCTTCTGGTTATGAAGAGTTTATGAAGAGTCCTTCATAAAACAATGCATATTATTCTGTTAACATTTGCATTTAAAGGAATTCTAATGTTATACATTTCATAGATTGTCGTGGTGAAGGCGCTATTATTGTGATGTGAACTACGCTACACTAGCATAACACAAATTGAGGTTGCAACAAATCATGAAACAAATGTGTTTTATAATCAATGCCCTCATCAGACCTTGCAACACCCTTGTTCTCCTTCATCAGCATTGCAATTTTTTGTAAGTGGTCGCCTTTACACGATAATCGTGATTCATACTGCGCCCCTTTAACTGGTACCCCTTCAACTAGTTGGTTTCCTACCACCCCCTGCTGGACATGAAGTTCGTGCCTTTGCTTGCATCTGCTTGTTTTTTTCTCTTGTGAAAAAATGCAAGCGGGTCTTAAGAAAAAACTGAACTACTTCTGCAGTTGTGCTTACGAAGTGCGATTTGCAGCCGACAGCAGCTGTAGCAGTACGACTGTCCATCAAAACATTCTCCACAATATTCATGTATACATCACAACAGGCAGTTTTGTCAAGTGTGTACACTTCCAAATGATCTTCCACAATTTGGAGGAGAGCGACTAGCTGGCTGGAGGGCACTTGTAGACGATGTCGGGTAGACGATGTCGGAGGCGTCGAAATGTTTCGCGCACACACGCGTATACTTCGATTCGAAGTTAAAACCGCCACCTTCCTGCCGCGGTATGGCCCGCTTCCATTTCTCGCGCTGCTCCTTGTCAATAGGCAAACGGAACAACGAACCTTTCGGGTCGTTCCCTTGTAGCCGGAACGGCAACCCGGCACGCAACACGTGTTCGGCATCGTTGTCCCACCCCGCCACTTCAACTAAACAGTCCGGCACTCGAAAAATAGCGCAGCACATGCACAGAACGCACCCGATCACTCAGCTCGCCTCGCACTGCGCAAGCGTTTCGGTACGCGAACGATGCCCTCCGACGCGCAGTGGCGCCGCGTCGCGGCAGCTTTGGGCAGCGTATGAACCTCTCCCATAGCGTGACGGCGGAGTTTCGTGACCAGAAAAACATGGAAGGACTCTGGTATAACGTTCCACAGCGGCATGTCATGGCAATATCATATGGCATTTTTATGTGGTAACTTAAGGAGTGTTGCATATCTACTCTTTAATATGAAGAGTTTAGTACCTGTACCAATAAAAAAATGATAGTTCACGCACTAGCATACAGTGTGCTGAGGTATGGCATACCATTCTTCTTTTGTTCAGAAAGATGGAAAAATCGGATTGATAAATTACTAATATATTTAAAATGTTGGTTATAGTACTGTACTACATTCCAATAATATATTTCATGAATTGGGATTTTGCACTTTCGAGAATTTGTTTATCAGGACGGCTATTATTCGACATAATTGTAGTGACGAATTTACAGAGACATACGTTGCTCCTCGATTGTTGAGAGAAAAAAAAAACGTTTTAAAGTACCCTGTTCTGCTACTAAGTATGGAGAATGCAGAAGAAGTGTACACATCCAAAAAATATTTAATGATTTGTCTGATGAATTCTTTTCTGCAACTTCAAAAAAACTGTTGAAGAAATTATTGACGAAATGTTAAATTATTCTTGCGATTAGTTATTTCAGTTATTTATGCTTTTGTATCTTTGTTTGCTATGTCATTGTCTGTTAACAGGTAATTACTACCAACTATTCGTCTGAAAGATGTTAAAAAATGAGTTAATATGTATATATGTAACCACATCGCTGTACCAACTCTGCCGGGCCTAGTCACACAAGTCCTCATGGACTTAGACAGGCCCGTTTCTTTGTATTGATTTGGATGTTTCTTAATAAATTATTATTATTATTATTATTATTATTATTATTATTATTATTATTATTATTATTATTATTATTATTATTATTATTATTACTATTAATGTCCAAGATTTTTGAGCTCGCTCCTAACAACATATTGTCTTTTACTGTGAAGAACTCGCTCATTCCGAATCAGCATGGATTTCTCACCGGCCGCTCCACTATCACAAATCTCGCAAGTTTCATGACACAGATCTGCACGCCGGTACTTCAAAGGGGGCAAGTTGACACCATCTACTGTGATCTCAGCAAGGCTTTTGATGTACTCAGCCACTCGCTGCTTCTGATCAAGCTTACGCACTTTGATGTTGACTCGTCAGTTGTGAATCTCTTGCGCAGTTATCTTCTTGATAGATCGTGTTATATTAACGTCAATGGCCAAACGTCTTCTTCTTACAAGGCAACTAGCGGCGTCCCTCAACGGTCAGTATTAGGACCACTCCTTTTTTAAATTTTTATTAATGACATTCTTTCTGTTATTTGGAACTCTTCTTTCCTTCTATATGGCGATGACATCAAGATTTTAAAGAAAATTCACACTGTTGATGACTGTCGCGCCCTGCAACCTGACCAGTTTTCTTTTTCTAAATGGTGCAAAGGATAATAACCTTACCTTGAATGCTGCTAAGATCAATGTCATGACTTTCACACGCAAAACAGCACGTACTTTTTTCTCATTCTGTAGATTCTGTGCCGTTGTGTAAGGTCTGCGAGATCAATGATCTTGGTGTACTTTTTGATGCAACCTTACACTTTTCGGCTCACACTAAACGTGTTGCAATGCGGGGTATGCGCTCTCTTGGTTCTGTATGCAGACTATCGCGGGAATTCAAGTCTCCTACACCGTTCCGCAAATTATACACAACCGTCTGTCTTCCTCAACTCGATATGCGTCGGTCCTCTGGAATGGCTCTTCTAGATCCAACAGTGACATTATAGATCGCGTCCAGAAAAAGTTTCCAAGCATATATAATCACCGTTTTGCAAACCTGGACATTGCACCCTGTACTAGCACTGTTGGATTGTTGTCATTGCCCTCACTTTGCGACCGACGTAATCGCGCTGACCTTCTGTTTCTCTTCAAACTCCTTCACGGTAACCTCACGTATCCCGAACTTCTCAACTGTGTCATGTTTCGTATCCTACGTAAGATCACCAGAGAACATAGACCTTTTATGTTCCTGCCTGTCATCACGAACACTCAACTGTCCACAGAATACAGAATCTTTATAACGCTTACTTTCGCGAACTTGATATCGTTCATAACTCCTTGTCATCGTTCTTTTCCGAGCTTTGCCTTGTGTTATAATTTCATGCATTGTTCAAGTGCCCTTCTTCTCCTTTTTCTTTTGTATTTACTTCGCGCTTTGTTGTCGGTACTCTCTTTTCACAATTTTTAGTGAAATGGTGAACTGACGCTACAAGAGTTCAAGAAAAATATAACTAAAAGGGACGGTCGTTATCAAGTTCGACTTCCATGGAAGAAAACGGTGGACTTGGCAGACAATTTCTCTGCGGCCACTAAACGTCTTGGTAATTTGATGTGCAAGCTCAGCAAGGACCGCAGCCTATTGGAAAGGTTCGACAAGACCATTCGTGGGTATCTGGAAGAAGGATCAGCAGAAAGAGTTTCCTATTCAAGTTCCACGTACAAATTTCGAATTTACTACATGCCACATAGAGCGGTGATCAAAGAAGACCGGACTACAACAAAGATTCGTATCGTTTTCGACGCATCCTCGCATGAACGTGGAGCGAAGTCATTGAACGAAAATTTGGAATCTGGGCCGAGCTTAAACCCAGACGTAGCCGCAATACTTTTGCGTTTCCGGCGATACAAGGTAGCTATGGCAGCAGATGTT